>NC_069505.1:496685536-496705536 GCF_027579735.1 Bombina bombina | reverse complement strand
CTCCCTTCATAACCTGTGAAGATTCCCCTTTCATGTACGGCAGAGTGCAATGTTCAACCCGTGATCCACTGAACAAAGATGCCTTACTGGCTTCGATGTGATTGCCCCTGTGATCCAACCGATGACTCCTGTCTCACCTCTGGGGGCCGGCCACATCCCCAAGATTGGGAGCCAGCAGCCAGGTATATTGGAGAGTTCACATCACTCTCTCGTGTATCAGCTTTGGAAACAGGTCGCAGAGTTGACTCAATGAGGCCTATTTATCAAGCCATCAACCGCAAATATGCCGGAATTCAGCGGCGTAATTGTGGAGAGACTGATTCGCCTTATTTATCAAAGCCTACAGACCGGCAAAAGTTGAAATTTGTGACGTAACATACGATCCGCTGGTTTCAATCCGACATAGATCGATGCTTACGTCATTACAGATGTTCCGAATACAAATTCTTCACTATCTGACAACTTTTGCTAGTTTTCAAATTCCTAACAGGTACGCTCGCCGCTATTCCGGCCCAGCATACCTGGTTTTCAATCCGCCACCCTGGAGGCCGCGGATGCCATAGGAATCAATGGGAGTCTGAAAGCAGCGAAAGCTTATGTTCGCTGCTGCCAGATATCTCATTGATTTCTATGGGAGGAAACCAGTAACGTATACACCTAACACCTTAACATATACCCAGAGTCCTAACACCCCTAATCTGCCGTCCCAACATCGCCGCAAGCTAAATAAAATTTATTAACCCCTATCCCGCCACTCCTGGAGCCCACTGCAACTAAATATATATATATTAACCCATATTCCGCTGCTCCCGGAGCCCACCGTAACTAAATAAATGTATTAACCCCTATCCCGCCGCTCCCGGCAACTGTTATAAAAATGAACCCTTAAACCCCTGGCCTCCCACATCACTACCATTAACTAAACCTATTAACCCCTAAACCGCCAGCCCCCCACATCGCCATAAACTAAATTAACCTATTAACCCCTAAACCTAACAACCCAATAACTTTACAATAAATATTAACTCATCCCTATCTTAGAATAAATTTAAACTTACCTTTAGAATTAAAATAAACTATATTAAATTACTAATTAACCTACCCTAACTATTATACTACAATTACATTAAACTAACAATTAAATTAACTATATTACATATTTAAAAACCTAACCCTACTCAAGTTATTAAAATATTCTATTAAAAATTACTAAGTTACACAAAATAAAAAAGACTAAGTTACACAAAATAAAAAATAAATTTTGAAATATTTAAACTAATTACACCTAATCTAATAGCCCTATCAAAATAAAAAAGCCCCCCAAAATAAAAAAAACTCTAGCCTACAATAAACTACCAATGGCCCTTAAAAGGGCCTTTTGCGGGGCATTGCCCCAAAGAAATCAGCTCTTTTACCTGTTAAAAAAAAAAAAATACAAACAACCCCCCAACAGTTAAACCCACCACCCACATAACCACCCCCCCCCCCCAAATAAAAACCTATCTAAAAAACCTAAGCTCCCCATTGCCCTGAAAAGGGGAGAAGTCTTCATCCAAGTGGCAAGAAGTGGTCCTCCATGCTGGCAGAAGACTTCATCCAGACGGCATCTTCTATCTTCGTCCTTCCAACGTGGAGCAGCTCCATCTTCAAGACATCCGGTGCGGAGCATCCTCTTCATACGGTTACCTCCAGTCAGAGAGAGGGCAGTTACAACTCTTCTGTCCGTGAGAAAGTATTTTGCATAAGCAGACACTTAAGTCCATTCTCTTCTCTGCAGCATAAGATGAGGCCCCACCCCCGCAGCAACTGGGAACCTGTGAAGTTTAACAGGTCTCCAAAAGGGGAGGTGGCACAGTCTCGTGGAGTGGAGAAAGCATGGGAATGTGTACTTCCCTATTCTCCACTGGATAAAGTGCAGTTGTCTTCTTCAAAACAAGAAATTTAAGTGTCCGTTTTTTTCTGGTAGTTTTACCGGACAGCTGGCTGAAAAACCAGACTGTCTGGTCAGATACCAGACACCTAGCAACCCTATTTGCAACAACTAAAATTTTAAATCTCCAAAAAGGAGATTTCCACAATATCCCTCTTTCTACAGAGGCCATGGAAGAACTCTCCTGGTGGCTTTTTCACATGGAAATTTGGAACAGAAGAACTATCTTCGACAGTGTTCTAGATGTTGTTATGGAATCAGATGTAAGAAATGTATTAGTAGGAGTCTGTTGGGGCCTATCTATCACAGGGGCAAGTTGAATCCTGCAGATAAGGAACCTATCAACTGCAAAGAACTCTAAGCAGGGCATTTTGCAGACAAATATTTTGTGAAGAATAGTTCTCCAATAGCAGTCATTCTCTGCATGGAAATCATCTCAGCTGTCCAATATTTTAACCGACAAATCAAAGTTCCTAAGAAACGTCACCAAAGATTTCAGATTCAATTCTTTATCCAACGATATTTGCATATTAGTATACTACTTACCCAATTTATACAACTCTGCAAAAATATTGGGGTTATCGTCCAAACTACATTGACTCTAGTGACTGTAAATTGAACAGGACATTACAAAGATTTTTTTTAATTCTCATTCAAACTTTTCAGTTGACACCTGAACTCCGAAGCAGGACTTTCCTCAGCCTTACAGCCTACACTTTTCCCTGGTTTTTCTCAAAACTATTAATATCCGTTACAGGATTTTTCACCTCTAAGCATTTGACCTTTATTACTCACTCACTATATATATATATATATATATATATATATATATATATATATTATATATATATATATATATATATATATATATATATATATATATATATATATATATATTTTAAGACTCATATTTGAAAGAGTGAGGTCCCAAAATTCAAATAAGGGCTTTAATCTTCACTTGGCAGTAACTGTTAAGGCTGTGACACACTGAGAGCGGCGCGGTGCACAGCGTGATGATGCGGCGCGGTGCACAGCGTGATGATGCAGCTGTGCATGCTCAGTGTGTCTTGCCTTGCGTCAGGTCCCGTAGCTGAGCACTCAGAGTTGAAATTTTTTAACCAAAAATTAGCCGGCCCCTAACCTTAAATTCCTGTTTTTCAAATAAAGATAGCAAGAGAACGAAGAAAAATTGATAATAGGAGTAAATTAGAAAGGTGCTTAAAATTGCTGCTCTATCTGAATCATGAAAGAACAAATTTGGGTTTAGTGTCCCTTTAAGTGTGCAATACCTTAATTAAAAAATACTTTAGTGATAAAAAAAATTCTAACAATCAAAACAAAATGGTGCTGATAGACTTGTTCGACACAGGGTTGCTACAAACCTTCAATTTGTAAAAAGAGCAATATCTGTGAGGCGCAATAAAGTGAAGCGCAATAAAACGAGGTATGCCTGTACTAGATCAAATTAAATACATTTCCTTTTAAAAGGAGAACTTTACACAAGATTCTTACTGTATTATTCAACTATAGTTTGTATTGAGAAAAAGGCCAAACAGAATCTAAACTCAAAAATATAAACAGTCTTTTTTCCTCTTAAAATTAGTAACAAAGTTCTTACCTAATTTTTTCATTAGGCCGTGTATCTCATGAAGTAAACAGAACAGCACATAAGTCAGATCCCAATCAGTAATTTTGATGCTTTCAGCAAACAAACATAAAGGGGTCGATCCGATAAAAATCGTCGCCCGCAAAAGCTGGCGACGCCAATATTTGCGCGGGTTTGGTATCCTATATACGGTGTAACCTAGAAGTTACGCGCGTATATTTCTGCCGTCGCCCGTAGTTTTTTGGGCCATAGGCAGGTATACCAAACCCGCGCAGTTTGGTATCCAATATATAGCGTAAGGACTTACGTGGCGAAAATGGAGAAATCTTACTCCATTTTCACCTCGCCACAAAAAGCAGCCGTAAGAAGCCTTACGCTGACTATTGGAGCCCCGTAACTCCCTAAACTAGCTGCTAAATAAACCTAACACCTAACGCATGCGCAATGTCTATCTAGCTGTCAACCGCAATCTGCTAAATAAAACCTAACGCATGCGCAATGTCTATCTAGCTGTCAACCGCGATCTGCTAAATAAAACCTAACACCTAACGCATGCGCAATGTCTATCTACCTGTCAACCGCGATCCCCCGCCTCAATCCCTAATAAAGTATTTAACCCCTAAACCGCCGCCATCTACATAAACTAACCCCCTACTGTGAGCCCCTAAAACCGCCACCATCTAACTGATCTATCCCCTAATGTGAGCCCCTAAAACCACCGCCATCTACCTGATCTATCCCCTAATCTGACCCCTTACACCGCCTCCAGCTATATTAATATTATTAACCCCTAATCTAATATCCATAAAGTAATAAGCTCTATTACCAGCCCTTAAAAGGGCCTTTTGCGGGGCTTTGCCCCAAAGTTAACAGCTCTTTTGCCCTATAACCTGCCCTCCCTACACCGCCGCCACCTATATTAATGGTATTAACCCCTAATGTAAGCCCCTTACACCGCCGCCATCTATATTAAAATTATTAACCCCTAATTTAATCTACCTACCCCGCCGCCAGCTATATTATCTATATTAACCCTAAGTATATTATAGTTAATATAGTTATTACATTATATATATTAACTATATTAACCCTAATTATATTAGGGTTAATATAGTTACTATAGTATTTATATTAACTATATTAACTCTATCTAACCCTAACACCCCTAACTAAATTCTTATTAAATAAATCTAATTCATATTATAAACTAAAATATTCCTATTTAAATCTAAATACTTACCTATAAAATAAACCCTAAGATAGCTACAATATAATTAATAATTACACTGTAGCTATGTTAGGGTTTATATTTATTTTACAGGTAAATTGTTAATTATTTTAACTAGGTATAATAGCTATTAAATAGTTATGAACTATTTAATAGCTACCTAGTTAAAATAATTACCCAATTACCTGTAAAATAAATCCTAACCTAAGTTACAAATACACCTACACTATCAATAAATTAAATAAACTACAAATATCTATCTAAAAATACAATTAAATAAACTAAACTAAATTACAAAAACAAACAAACACTAAATTACAAAAAATAAAAAAAAGATTACAAGATTTTTAAGCTAATTACACCTATTCTAAGCCCCCTAATAAAATAATAAACCCCCAAAATAAAAAAAATTCCCTATTCTAAATTAAAAATAGTTCAAAGCTCTTTTACCTTACCAGCCCTTAAAAGGGCCTTTTGTGGGGGCATGCCCCAAAGAAAACTGCTCTTTTGCCTGAAAAAAAAACACAATACCACCCCCCAACATTACAACCCACCACCCACATACCCCTAATCTAACCCAAACCCCCCTTAAATAAACCTAACACTACCCCCTGAAGATCTCCCTACCTTGTATTCACCCCGCTGGGCAGAACTCTTCATCTGATCCGGGCGATGTCCAATCAAGCGGCAAAGAAGAATTCTTCATCCCGGCGATGTTTTTCTCCAAGCGGCAGCAAAGTCTTCTTCCATCAGGCAGCATCTTCCATCGGGCATCATCTTCAATCTTCATTCTTCGCTCCTCCAACGCGGAGCATCCATCCCGGCCGACGACTGAACGACGAATGAGGTACCTTTAAATGACATCATCCAAGATGGCGTCCGTCGAATTCCGATTGGCTGATAGGATTCTATCAGCCAATCGGAATTAAGGTAGAAAAATCTGATTGGCTGATTGAATCAGCCAGTCAGATTCAAGTTCAATCCGATTGGCTGAACCAATCAGCCAATCGGATTGAACTTGAATCTGATTGGCTGATTCAATCAGCCAATCAGATTTTTCTACCTTAATTCCGATTGGCTGAAAGAATCCTATCAGCCAATCGGAAATTGACGGACGCCATCTTGGATGACGTCATTTAAAGGTACCTCATTCGTCGTTCAGTCGTCGGCCGGGATGGATGCTCCGCGTTGGAGGAGCGAAGAATGAAGATTGAAGATGCTGCCCGATGGAAGATGCTGCCTGATGGAAGAAGACTTTGCTGCCGCTTGGAGAAAAACATCGCCGGGATGAAGAATTCTTCTTTGCCGCTTGATTGGACATCGCCCGGATCGGATGAAGAGTTCTGCCCAGCGGGGTGAATACAAGGTAGGGAGATCTTCAGGGGGGTAGTGTTAGGTTTATTTAAGGGGGGTTTGGGTTAGATTAGGGGTATGTGGGTGGTGGGTTGTAATGTTGGGGGGTGGTATTGTGTTTTTTTTTCAGGCAAAAGAGCAGTTTTCTTTGGGGCATGCCCCCACAAAAGGCCCTTTTAAGGGCTGGTAAGGTAAAAGAGCTTTGAACTATTTTTAATTTAGAATAGGGTAGGGAATTTTTTTTTATTTTGGGGGTTTATTATTTTATTAGGGGGCTTAGAATAGGTGTAATTAGCTTAAAAATCTTGTAATCTTTTTTTTATTTTTTGTAATTTAGTGTTTGTTTGTTTTTGTAATTTAGTTTAGTTTATTTAATTGTATTTTTAGATAGATATTTGTAGTTTATTTAATTTATTGATAGTGTAGGTGTATTTGTAACTTAGGTTAGGATTTATTTTACAGGTAATTGGGTAATTATTTTAACTAGGTAGCTATTAAATAGTTCATAACTATTTAATAGCTATTATACTTAGTTAAAATAATTAACAATTTACCTGTAAAATAAATATAAACCCTAACATAGCTACAGTGTAATTATTAATTATATTGTAGCTATCTTAGGGTTTATTTTATAGGTAAGTATTTAGATTTAAATAGGAATATTTTAATTAATAATATTAATATTAGATTTATTTTAATAAGAGTTTAGTTAGGATGTTAGAGTTAGATAGGGTTATTATACTTAATATATATATAATATAATAACGATATTAACTATATTAACCCTAATATAATTAGGGTTAATATAGTTAATATATATAATAACTATATTAACTATATTAACCCTAATATAATTAGGGTTAATATAGTTAATATAGCTGGCGGCGGTGTAGGGGGATTAGATTAGGGGTTAATACATTTATTATAGGTGGCCGCGGTGTAGGGGGATGTAGATTGTAGGCAAAAGAGCAGTTTACTACAAAGCCCCGCCAAAAGCCCTTTTAAGGGCTGGCAAAAGAGCTGAATTCTTTGGGGCATGCCCCGCAAAAAGCCCTTTTAAGGGCTGGCAAAAGAGCTGTTACTTTGGGGCAATGCCACGCAAAAAGCCCTTTTCAGGGCTATTTGTAGGGTTAGACTTAGGTTTAGTGGTAGGGATAGTTTAGTATTTTAGGGGTTAAATAATTTAATATAGATGGCGGCGGGGTAGGGGGATTAGATTAGGGGTTAATAATTTTAAAATAGATAGCGGCGGGGTAGGGGCTCACTTTAGGGGGTAGGTAAGGTAGATGGCGGCGGTGTTAGGGGCTCACTTTAGGGGGTTATAGATTTAATATAGCTGGCGGCGGTTTAGGGGTTAATAACTTTATTAGGTAGCGGCGGGCTCCTGGAGCGGCGGTTTAGGGGTTAATACATATTTTATTGTTAGGATAGTGAGGGGGGATAGCGGATAGAGGGTTAGACTTGTCGGGCTATGTTAGGGAGGCGTGTTAGACAGTGCGGGTGATTTAGACTTTAGTCAGGTTTTGTAGGCGCCGGCAGTTTCTAACGTGCCATAAGTCACTGGCGACGCCAGAAATTTGTACTTGCGCAGACTTCTGGACATCGCTGGTTTATCCGACTTACGGCACTTTAGCATCTGACGGCGCCGTATATGGGATAGCTCGAGTTGCGAGCTGAAACTGCGGGCGACGCGGGTTCCCTCGCTTGCGCCGCAAACTACGATCTATATCGGATCGCGCCCAAAGTGTCTTTCAATCCAAATGAGTAGCCCCAGATTGCAAATCAGATCACAATCAGCAGACTTGATGCTTTAAGTAAATATAAAGTGTGTTTAAAACCAGAAAGCAGATCCAGCATTTTATATCCCAAACAGTGGCCTTGATGTTTTCAGCAGCTTAAAAAGACTATAAATCCAAAGATGGGAGGTAATCCAACATACAAGATAGGTTACAAGTATTAGTAAAAGTCCCTTTATTAAAATCAGTCAGCAGACACAGGTTTAATATGCAGTTGGCTTTCAGCAGAGAAATACAGATTTCTTACACCAGGCAGCAAACACAATTAATTAACACAGTACCTGTTAATGGGCAGGGAATGCCTTCAGAAGCATAGGAGAAAAAAGGGGAGTGACTTCTAAAAGGTAAACTTATTAAAGTGACAGTATCGTCATATAATCATAAGTATCAGAATGTGACAAACCCCCCCCGGCAAAGATCTCCCTCAGGGAGATGAAGGTGTGGGTTTGCTAGGGTTGGATTGATGAAAACTGGCGGTCATTTTTGGGGCATGAACAGAATGATGAGTTACCCAGGAATTTTCTTCAACACCATAACTCTTCCATCACATAAGATATTCCAGATAGTCTGTACCTAATACGAGAATCCAGGGATTGTTCTACTTTTGGATTCTGGATCTCCATCGATCAGAATTGGTGGAGGAGGATGGAGGTGTTTCTATTCCAGCGAAGAGAGAGTATTGTTTGGTGGATGAATGAGGAGAATTATTATAGGCAAATTCAGCTAAATATAAAAGTTAATTCCAATCAGATTGTAAGTGTGAGCAATAGATCATTAAATATTGTTCAAGTATTTGGTGGACTCTTTAAGTTTGGCCATTACTTTGAAATGCTGTGGAAAAGTGATGATCTATTTTGAGAGATTTAGGCATAGAAGTTCAGAATATGGAGGTGAACTGAATACCTCTATCAGAAATAATCTCTTTGGGAAAACCATGCAATCTAAAAAATGTTTAGGAATGTTTGACGAATGGTGCTGGCATGTGGAATGAAAGGTAATGGCATATGAAGTGAGCCATTGTTGTTAGTCTGTCAACAATAACAAGAATACAGGTATTTCCCTCAGATGGTGGTAGGTCCACAATAAAGTCCATGCTGATGGAATCCCAAGGTTTTTCTGAAATAGGAAGGGGTTGGAGTAATCCAGCGGGTAGCTGTTTAGGATATTTGGTGCACTGACATAAATCACAGGAGTTAACATAAGATTTTAGATCACCTCTTATATGTGGCTACCAAAACTATCTGGTTATGAGATAATTTTCTGTACACCAGGATGTCCAACTAATTGCCCGCTCTGTCTGAATCATGAAAGTTTAATTTTAACTTTCATATGCATTTAATAATACTTTGTTTCTTTCAGTCCTTGCTACATCTAAAAATTAAAGGGATAGAAAACTACAAAATTTTCTTCATGATATGGATAGAACATACAATTTTAAACAAGTTTCCAATTTACTTATTTTATCAAATTTGCTTCATTCTCTTGTTATCCTTTGCTGAAGGAGCAGCATTGCATATGTACTGTGTATATATATATATATATATATATATATATATATATATATATATATATATGTACTGTATGTATATGTGTGTGTATATATATATATATATATATGTACTGTATATATATATATACATATATATATATGTACTGTATGTATATGTACTGTATGTATATGTTTGTATATATATGTACTGTATATATATATATATATATATATATATATATATATATACTGTATGTATATGTACTGTATGTATATGTCTATATATATATATATATATATATATATATGTACTGTATGTATATGTACTGTATGTATATGTACTGTATGTATATGCACTGTATGTAAATGTACTGTATGTATATGTGTGTATATATATATGTACTGTATGTATAAGTACTGTATGTATATGTACTGTATGTATGTGCACTGTATGTATATGTACTGTATGTATATGTGTGTATGTATATATGTACTGTATGTATATGTACTGTATGTATATGTACTGTATGTATATGTGTGTATGTATATATGTACTGTATGTATATGTACTGTATGTATATGTACTGTATGTATATGTACTGTATGTATATGTGTGTATGTATATATTTACTGTATGTATATGTACTGTATGTATATGCACTGTATGTATATGTACTGCATGTATATGTGTGTATATATATGTACTGTATGTATATGTACTGTATGTATATGTACTGTATGTATGTGCACTGTATGTATATGTACTGTATGTATATGTGTGTATGTATATATGTACTGTATGTATATGTACTGTATGTATATGTACTGTATGTATATGTGTGTATGTATATATGTACTGTATGTATATGTACTGTATGTATATGTACTGTATATATATGTAATGCATGTATATGTACTGTATGTATAGGTGTGTATATATATGTACTGTATGTATATGTACTGTATGTATATGTGTGTGTATATATGTACTGTATGTATATGTACTGTATGTATATATGTACTGTATGTATATGTGTGTGTATATATATATATATATATATGTACTGTATATATATGTACTGTATGTATATGTACTGTATGTATATGTGTGTATATATATGTACTGTATGTATGTATATATATATATACATATATATACTGTATGCATATGTACTGTATGTATATGTGTGTATATATATGTACTGTATGTATATGTACTGTATGTATATGCACTGTATGTATATGTACTGTATGTATATGTACTGTATGTATATGTGTGTATGTATATATGTACTGTATGTATATGTACTGTATGTATATGTATGTATATATGTGTACTGTATGTATATGTACTGTATGTATATGTACTGTATGTATATGTGTGTATGTATATATTTACTGTATGTATATGTACTGTATGTATATGTATATGTGTGTATGTATATATGTACTGTATGTATATGTACGGTATGTATATGTATTGTATGTGTATGTACTGTATATATATGTACTGTATGTATATGTGTGTATATATATATGTACTGTATGTATATGTACTGTATGTATATGTGTGTATGTATATATGTACTGTATGTATATGTACTGTATGTATATGTACTGTATATATATATGTACTGTATATATATATATATACTGTATGTATATGTACTGTATGTATATGTGTGTATATATATGTACTGTATGTATATGTACTGTATGTATATGTGTGTGTATATATATATACTGTATGTATATGTACTGTATGTATATGTGTGTGTATATATCTACTGTATGTATATGTACTGTATGTATATGTGTGTATGTATATATGTACTGTATGTATATGTACTGTATGTATATGTACTGTATATATATATATATATATGTACTGTATATATATATATATACTGTATGTATATGTACTGTATGTATATGTGTGTATATATATGTACTGTATGTATATGTACTGTATGTATATGTACTGTATGTATATGTACTGTATGTATATGTACTGTATGTATATGTGTGTATGTATATGTACTGTATCTGGAGGTGAACTGAATACCTCTATCAGAAATAATCTCTTTGGGAAAACCATGCAATCTAAAAAATGTTTAGGAATGTTTGACGAATGGTGCTGGCATGTGGAATGAAAGGTAATGGCATATGAAGTGAGCCATTGTTGTTAGTCTGTCAACAATAACAAGAATACAGGTATTTCCCTCAGATGGTGGTAGGTCCACAATAAAGTCCATGCTGATGGAATCCCAAGGTTTTTCTGAAATAGGAAGGGGTTGGAGTAATCCAGCGGGTAGCTGTTTAGGATATTTGGTGCACTGACATAAATCACAGGAGTTAACATAAGATTTTACATCACCTCTTATATGTGGCTACCAAAAGTATCTGGTTATGAGATGAGTTGTTTTCTGTACACCAGGATGTCCAACTAATTGCCCGCTCTGTCTGAATCATGAAAGTTTAATTTTAACTTTCATATGCATTTAATAATACTTTGTTTATTTCAGTCCTTGCTACATCTAAAAATTAAAGGGATAGAAAACTACAAATTTTTCTTTCATGATATGGATAGAACATACAATTTTAAACAAGTTTCCAATTTACTTATTTTATCAAATTTGCTTCATTCTCTTGTTATCCTTTGTGGGAGGAGCAGCATTGCATATGTACTGTATGTATATATATATATATATATATATATATATATATATATATGTACTGTATGTATATGTGTGTGTATATATATATATGTACTGTATATATATATATATATATATATATATATATATATACACACTGTATATATATGTACTGTATGTATATGTTTGTATATATATGTACTGTGTATATATATATATACTGTATGTATATGTACTGTATGTATATGTGTGTATATATATGTACTGCATGTATATGTACTGTATGTATATGTACTGTATGTGTGTGTGTATATATGTACTGTATGTATATGTACTGTATGTATATGTACTGTATGTATATGCACTGTATGTATATGTACTGTATGTATATGTGTGTATATATATATGTACTGTATGTATATGTACTGTATGTATATGCACTGTATGTATATGTACTGTATGTATATGTGTGTATGTATATATGTACTGTATGTATATGTACTGTATGTATATGTACTGTATGTATATGTGTGTATGTATATATGTACTGTATGTATATGTACTGTATGTATATGTACTGTATGTATATGTACTGTGTATATATATATATATATATATATATATATATATATATATATATATGTACTGTATGTATATGTACTGTATGTATATGTGTGTGTGTGTATATATATATATATATATATATATATATATATATATATGTGTGTGTATATATATGTACTGTATGTATATGTACTGTATGTATATGTGTGTGTATATATATGTAATGTATGTATTATGTACTGTATGTATATATGTACTGTATGTATATGTGTGTGTATATATATATATATATATATATATATATATATATATATATATATGTACTGTATGTATATGTACTGTCTGTATATGTGTGTATATATATATATGTACTATATATATATATATATATATATATACTGTATGCATATGTACTGTATGTATATGTACTGTATGTATATGCACTGTATGTATATGTAATGTATGTATATGTGTGTATGTATATATGTACTGTATGTATATGTACTGTATGTATATGTACTGTATGTATATGCACTGTATGTATATGTACTGTATGTATATGTACTGTATGTATATGTGTGTTTGTATATATGTACTGTATGTATATGTACTGTATATATATGTATGTATGTATATATATATATATATATGTATATATATATATATATATATATATGTGTGTGTGTACTGTATGTATATGTACTGTATGTATATGTACTGTATGTATATGTGTATGTATATATTTACTGTATGTATATGTACTGTATGTATATGTACTGTATGTATATGTGTGTATATATATGTACTGTATATATATATATATATATATATACTGTATGTATATGTACTGTATGTATATGTGTGTATATATATATATATATATATATATATATATATATATATATATATGTACTGTATGTATATGTACTGTATGTATATGTGTGTATGTATATATGTACTGTATGTATATGTACTGTATGTATATGTACTGTATGTATATGTACTTTATGTATATGTACTGTATATATATGTACTGTATGTATATGTGTGTATATATATTTACTGTATATATATATATATACTGCATGTATATGTGTGTGTGTATATATATATATATATATATATATATATATATATGTACTGTATGTATATGTACTGTATGTATATGTGTGTGTATATATATATATATATATATATATATATATATACTATCTAAGGAAAGAGAGAAAATGGCACATAATAGTGTCATTTAAAAAGACAGGGATTTCAGCACTCTTTTACAAAATACTCAGACACTTGTATTTGATAAAATATCAATGTTTTATGTAGAAGTTAGACATCCACCCCCACAGGGGTCCGAGCCGTTACACAGTGCAAAATAGAATAAAGAATTAAACAAAAATAAACCAAAACCAAAAAAGTGAAGATATGATGCCTTCTAAGAAGACATCTAAACAAATAAGTAAATAAATAATAGGACCTGCTATAATCTTTATTTTTAAATATATTACCTTAAATTTGGATTTAGATCCCTTATTAGGTATTCTGGTGGATGAAGTACTGCGCTCAAATTACTAAACTAATTTATTTGTGGTGGTTGCGCATTCTACCCACACTGTGGTTCTGACCTGGTTACATAGTGCAAATATGGCTTATGAATTTTCAGATGAAACCTGGGAAGCTGATTTGATAGCATCTTTGTCGGTACCGGCCACTTTTGAGGGTTCAAGTGGGGACACAAATCCACTAAATATTTTTACTGCCTTTAAAGAATATAAAAAACTATTAGTAAAACAAATTAAGTTAAGAGCAGAAACAGCCAGCCTTGAAAATTATGTAAAAAACAATGTTGTCCCTAGAGGGCTAAGGCTAAGACTTGACCCTGGAACAAACCTCAGAGAAGATGAAGGAGGTGATCTCTTTCTGGAGGACTGGAATTCCAGTCTATCAGACTGTTCAATTATCCTTATGAAGAAAATGATTGCAAGAAACAAGGAGAGGTTTGAGAAAACTAAACAACCAGTTGAGGATTCTTTAAAAATAGTTAATACATTCGAACAAAATTCAAATTTTGAAAAATTAAATAGGGAAATTCAAGAACAACTTGCTAGACTTCAGACAGATATAAAACTACGGAAAAGTAGAAAACTAGCAAGGGATAATGAAGATTATCTTAAAAACCGGGTTTATAACTATCAGACTATCAGAGGTTCATATGATTCAGGAACTGATAGTTCAGACATAGAAGCAGAGAGTCAAAAATCAAAAAACGAGAAGCTAGGTTCAAGAAGTGGTATAGAGGGAGGAGAGGGGGCAGGAAGAGACACAGGAGGGGGGAATATACCTTCAGAAGGGAGGAGATATCCCTCCAGACAGGTGAGAATGAGGGATTACAGTCAAGAGAGGGGTCAAAGAGGACGTCCACGGAGATTTCGAAACAGGAGGGGTTATTAACCCCACCAGACGACAATCTGCAAGTGGTTAACTTGTCATCCTTTAAATTGACACAGGCACATATGAGTGTACTGAAAAAGGGTTTGTCCTTTTGTCCAACCAATGGCTTGGACAAATTTGAATTTATCAAAGATTTACACTACTTTGCTAGACGTATTGTTCTTTCCCAAATGTATAAAGGAAAAGGTAAGACCTTTACAGAAGATTTATTATTAAATAAGGATGACAGTTTGGCCATTGCAGATCTAGAAGATCTTCTTAAAGACCAAACTCAAACCCCAACTTTTGAAAATTCTGACCCAACAACACAACATACTGTGAGATCAAATTTTAGACCCAAATCAAATTACATGCCACAACTAGCCTCCATTCCTTCCGTCAATCTCTTTGTGAAACAAGTAGAAAGAGAAATTAAAAGTCTTACATTAACAGGTATTACGAATGATAATCTCACTAAAGCAGAGAGAAAAGCATTAAATGAACTAACATATGCAGAAAATATAGTGATTAAATCAGCGGATAAGGGCGGGAATGTGGTTCTCTGGGATGCAAGTTGTTATGTCCTAGAGGCAAAAAGACAACTCTTGGATAAAAACCAATATATACGCCTCTACGAGAACCCCATTCCATCCCTAAAGAATACCCTGTTTAGACTTTTAAATGACGCTAAATCAATTGGCTTAATTAGTGTGGCTGAGTTTAAATATCTCTATACAGAGCACCCTATAATGCCAGTCTTCTACTGTACTCCCAAAATCCACAAGAACCTAACAAATCCTCCAGGCCGCCCTATCATTTCAGGGATAGGGAGTCTGACAGAAAATTTAGGTAACTACATTGATTATTTTCTCAAGCCTTTCCTTGAAACCATGCCCTCATACATCATTGATACTTCTGATCTCTTAAGGAAAATCGACGGTATAACCATACCAAAAGGAGCCTTACTAGTCTCCCTTGATGTAGAGGGTCTCTACTCTTCTATCCCTCACAAAATAGGCTTAAAAGCAGCACAACACTTCCTTGATTCAAGAGGTATGGGGTACACTGACCATACTAACTTTGTTGTACAACTATTACAATTTGTATTGGAAAACAATGTGTTTAGCTTTGACAACAAGGTCTACAAACAGATTAGAGGTACAGCCATGGGGGCCACTTGTGCCCCCACATATGCCTGCCTCCATTTAGGTTTGTGGGAAATGGAGGATGTCTTCCAACAATTAGATTTCAATGAACGTGTTCACCTGTGGCTGCGATATGTGGACGATATTTTACTAATTTGGGAAGGTACAGAAACTGATCTTAAGAGATTTGTGTCTGAACTCAATGCCAATGATAGAAATATCATTTTGACATTGAATTTCAGTAAAACTGATCTTTCCTTCCTAGACGTCCACATACATGTAGAAAATGATGCTTTGGTGACAGAAAACTTTAGGAAAGAGACTGCTACAAATAGTCTCTTGGAGGCACATAGCCACCATCCCACTCACCTAAAGAGAGGTATACCAAAGGGTCAGTTTTTGCGTCTGCGTAGGAATTGCTCATCCACAACTAAATATGATGAGCATGCTACCCAGATGGAAAAGAGGTTCAGGGCAAGAGGCTATTCTAAAAGAATAGTCTCTCGGGCTAGAAATGAAGCAAAAAAAGTGGAAAGAAATGACCTGCTGTTCCCAAAAGAAAGGGGAAAAGATAATCACATAAGACTAATTACTAAATATAACTGTCATTGGAACAGTATCAAGAATATACTTAAGAAAAATTGGAGCATCCTGATAGGAGATGACAATATAGCTAGAGAAGTGGGAGATTTCCCCATGTTGACAGCAAGAAGAGCACCAAATTTAAAAGATAGACTAGTAAGGAGTAAGTTCGTTACACCTCAAAAAAAACTGGCTGACCAGACAGAAATTGGTAGGAAACTACCCGTGTAAAAAATGTGTGGCCTGCAAATTCATGTTGCAGACCAAGGTTTTTTCAACAAACAATGATAAAATATATAAGTTAAAATACTTTTTTAACTGCAACACAGAAGGTGTAGTCTATCTTTTATCTTGCTCATGCCCAAGTTTCTATGTTGGAAAAACAAAAAGAATTCTGAAAGACAGAATCCTTGAACATAGAGATGACATAAAAAACAAAGTTCAAACTAGTAGTGTAGCTAGACACTTTGAATTATGTCATAATAGTGTGCCAGATTGCATGAAGGTAACCGGTATCGACAAAGGAATTACCAATGGTAGAGGGGGAAATAATGATAAAATACTAATGCAAAAAGAATGCAGATGGATTTATGAACTCTCTACCATTGGTCTAGGTGGTATGAATGAAAGGCTAGATATGGCGAGCTTTCTATAAGCCTATTTCATTTTTTCAAAAAATCGATCAAATCTTCATAAGCCCTATATACATCGAAAAAGCATAAAGAATTGTCTATTTATAGTGACATTATAATTGATTTAATACATTATAGCTGTATTTTTTAAAAAATTGTATCTTATTTGCTGTATTTCACCTGTACCTGGGGGCGTGTCTACATTTGGCTTAAAAGCCTGTGATAGTATGCTTACTAACTAAGCCCTGAGGAAGCCCGTTGTTCCTGATCACGAGGGGTGAAACACGTGTTGGCTAGCTGATTGGCCCATGTGACATCCACGCTGCCGGTGTTTGTTTGTTTGCCTAACACGGAACGGAGCGGAATCTATATTGAGCGGATGATTTCCAAACAAGTCTTCAAAAGATGCAATAGAGTATACTGAATGACTCTGAAGTATGGTAATATCGTACGCTGCTAAAAAGTGCTATATGGCTATTTACATATGAACTATGGTTTAGCGAAAGTGAAGTTAGTACACGCAAGAAAACAATCTATCTGCATACTATCAGGATTAGTGTGGTTGACAGAGGGATACTATCTAATAACTCAGTATCCTCCTACACTTTTTCCTGCAATATACCAGTATTTCATTCTTTCCACATGCTGCCCACGGAGGCTGTGTTGACTGTTTGAACCGGTCCGGAAAAATGGCTGACTAACTTTCACTAACATTGCTTGTCCACTCTACTGGCCTTGAAGCACTTACTTTGCCTGCTTTACCAGTTTTACAGCTTTCTAATAACTACCGCTGGCATCTGCATATGTGTATACTAACATAAGACTGTTTGACAATACGCTTCACCTGCTCTAAATACAGTCTGTACCCGGATTTAACAATGTTGCAATAACCAACACAGACATGTTACTTATTACAACCACTCTTGCAAATTTGTATTCATGCATTATTGAATGTTATGTATGTTTTGCTATAAGTTCCGCTAACATTCCAGTTTATATATATATTTTGAAATGATGTGGTAAGTGAGAACTGTTTATTACGACCTCAATAAGTTCAGTTTACACTAAAACTAATATGGTCTGAACATCTTTTTGAGGAACTAATTTCTCACTTATTTCAAAATTTATATCCTGGTAACGAATTTTGAAACAGCCTACGCTGTTTTTACACCGTATAGGTGATTTGTCATAGGGCCGGTCCTATTATTTATTTACTTATTTGTTTAGATGTCTTCTTAGAAGGCATCATATCTTCACTTTTTTGGTTTTGGTTTATTTTTGTTTAATTCTTTATTCTATTTTGCACTGTGTAACGGCTCGGACCCCTGTGGGGGTGGATGTCTAACTTCTACATAAAACATTGATATTTTATCAAATACAAGTGTCTGAGTATTTTGTAAAAGAGTGCTGAAATCCCTGTCTTTTTAAATGACACTATTATGTGCCATTTTCTCTCTTTCCTTAGATAGTATAGAATAATTATAAGGGTCTGCACCAGGACTTTATTTGTCCTTAATATAATTGGTAGTTGAGCATTTTCAATTCCATATATTTACACTTGTTATACTTTAATATCGCAATTTTTTCCATCCACCACCTGCTATAATCTTTATATATATATATATATATATATATATATATATATATATATATATATATATATATATATATATGTACTGTATGTATATGTACTGTATGTATATGTGTGTATATATATAATGTATGTATTATGTACTGTATGTATATATGTACTGTATGTATATGTGTGTGTGTATATATATATATATATATATATATATATATATGTACTGTATATATATATGTACTGTATGTATATGTACTGTCTGTAAATGTGTGTATATATATGTACTATATATGTATATATATATATATATATATACTGTATGCATATGTACTGTATGTATATGTGTGTATATATATATGTACTGTATGTATATGTACTGTATGTATATGCACTGTATGGTTATGTACTGTATGTATATGTACTGTATGTATATGTGTGTATGTATATATGTACTGTATGTATATGTACTGTATATATATGTATGTATATATATATATATGTACTGTATGTATATGTACTGTATGTATATGTACTGTATGTATATGTACTGTATGTATATGTGTATGTATATATTTACTGTATGTATATGTACTGTATGTATATGTACTGTATGTATATGTGTGTATGTATATGTACTGTATGTATATGTACTGTATATATACAGGGAGTGCAGAATTATTAGGCAAATGAGTATTTTGACCACATCATCCTCTTTATGCATGTTGTCTTACTCCAAGCTGTATAGGCTCGAAAGCCTACTACCAATTAAGCATATTAGGTGATGTGCATCTCTGTAATGAGAAGGGGTGTGGTCTAATGACATCAACACCCTATATCAGGTGTGCATAATTATTAGGCAACTTCCTTTCCTTTGGAAAAATGGGTCAAAAGAAGGACTTGACAGGCTCAGAAAAGTCAAAAATAGTGAGATATCTTGCAGAGGGATGCAGCACTCTTAAAATTGCAAAGCTTCTAAAGCGTGATCATTGAACAATCAAGC
>NC_069505.1:496569517-496685036 GCF_027579735.1 Bombina bombina | reverse complement strand
GTGCACGTGAAGTTATCTGGGAGCAAGCACTGATTATATACACTAAAGGAGCACTTTTGCAGAGATAGTTAATCACATATTTTGAATTTTAATTATATAACTATGCTGGTTATGCAAAATTGAGTGATGGGTAATATGGTTAATAAAGCTGTAATATATCTTCCAAAAATGTTTTTATCAAGGTGTAGACTGTTCCTTTTAAATCAGTGATTTGCAAACTTTTTAAAGGGACAGTCTAGGCCAAAATAAACTTTCATGATTCAGATAGAGCATGCAATTTTAAAAAATTTAACAATTTACTTTTATCACCAATTTTGTTTTGTTCTCTTGGTATTCTTTGTTGAAAGCTTAACCTAGGAGGTTCATATGCTAATTTCTTAGACCTTGAAGCCCACCTCTTTTCAGATTGCATTTTAACAGGTTTTTCACCACTAGAGGGTGTTAGTTCACGTATTTCATATAGATAACACTGTGCTCGTGCACGTGAAGTAATCTGGGAGCAGGCACTGATTGGCTAGACTGCAAGTCTGTCAAAAGAACTGAAAAAAGGGGCAGTTTGCAGAGGCTTAGATACAAGATAATCACAGAGGTTAAAAGTATATTATTATAACTGTGTTGGTTATGCAAAACTGGGAAATGGGTAATAAAGGGATTATCTATCTTTTAAAACAATAAAAATTCTGGTGTAGACTGTCCCTTTAAGGCCATGGCACACTTTTTTAAATTACAAATTCCTGTGGCAGAGGGACAACCCTGCACTGTTGTCAGTCTGCCGTGGCACACCTGATTATCTCTCATGGCACACTAGTGTGCCAAGGCACACTGGTGGAAAAACACTACTTTAAATGTTGTTAGACGTAAGATCATGAGAAGCAGATAATATATATTTAAAATGATGATTGTCATCATATTGATATATAGAGGTTGATGTGGTCTACAAATTTTATTCTTTTTTAAATGATTAAAACTTTCAATCGTCCTTCAACAAAGGATAATAAAAAAAAAATTATATGTTAAAATTATAGATTTTTTTTTTAGTATTATCTTTAAGATACATATAGGGAAATAATTAGTTTAATGTAATATTGAGTTAGCACAGTACATAATTAAAGTATACATACAGCAATAATAAATAAACAAAGCTAATTCAGTATCTTTATATAGATAAATCACTTATGGAAAATAGACATATACTCATTGGTGTATACTGTAATATAGATTCATAAACATCAATTTAATAATTGTTCAATTGTCCGTGTAATTTTAAGAACATGAACACAAGCATAAAATCAGGAATGCAGAGGAACAGCTCCAACAAATCAGATAGTTTGATTAAAAGTACAGTGAAACGGCAATGCTCATGATATAAAATTATTTATTTGGGGTACAGATTGCCTATAAAAAAATGAAAATAATATGTTGCTAATAAATAAATTAAAAAGTAAGCACAATTTATTTGAAGAGTTTACAAAAAAAAAAAAAAACAGAATCGTAATTATGAATTAGTATACAATGTTGAAGATCATAATGTGTTTGGAAAAAATAGAAAAGATTACATATTTAATTTAGATATTACCGATATTATATTAATCAGTGAAGCTATTACTTCCACTGACGAATAAAACACACAGGTACCAAGTTGGTTTTTGCAGAGTGTGATATCGAATACAGACTTCCGTTATAAATCTAATACTGACTTCCGGTTTTTAGGAGAATCTCAATGCGCATGCGTATTTCTGAACGATGATGTCACTGGGAGCTCCGTGCACGAGCGTAACAGTGAAGGAGAAGGTATCTATACCAAAGGAGGGGAAGCTATTGGGAGGAGTTAGACGGCCATATTTACAACAGGGAACACAAACTTTGAATAAAGCGATGTTGGTTATGCGACTACAATAAAAACGGATGCAGGGTATCGTTTGAATTCTAAGATTGCGATTAGTCATATGGGATAACGTTTTATTAGGTGTAGACTGTCCCTTTAATTTAATCTTTATAACAATGGCGTCACCTGTAAGCTACTAGGAGCGTTTTTAACTTCATAATTTTTTTCTGTATTTTATATGTAATTTATAACAATAAAAGTTAAGTTTTAACGTAGAGTAGCGTTGCACACTTAATTAAGTCTAGTCACCTCTTAAGTTACTGTATGCCAAAGACTCGAATTTATGATAACTAATACTAACACGCAAAACCTCTAGAGTGCTGTATATGTAGTCTGGTCTTTAGGAGAACTCTCTCTTCTCCTGAGTTCAAATCTGTAATTCTTACAACACCAGGCAGCAAACACAATTATTTAATTAATTAATTAACAAACACAGCACCTGTTAATGGGCAGGGAATGCCTTAAGAAACATAGGAGAGAAAAGGAGAGTGATTTCTAAAAGGTAAACTTTGATGGTATCACTATATAATCATAAGTATCAGAAATTGACAAAGTCATTGAAAACATATTAACAATTATACATTATACTGTCCATTTAACATATACTGTACTATTCCAATTAAAAACTAATTCCTAACTTCTATTTTTCTAGATGAACCAAAAAGGTGAAAAGAATTCTCAGCCTATGATCTCCTGAATATTTTTTTGCCAGCAAAAGTTGATGATCTAGTTGCTGTATAGTCATTTAATGCCCTTTTGTCCTTTCTACATACAAATGTGAAACATATTCTATATATTTATATTAATTGCAGCTTAACTCTGATCTGGATATCTGCTTTCTATCATCTTATCAAGAGAGATGTGACTTTAAAATGGAAAAGCAAACACTATAAAAAAAAGGGATAAAGTCTGAAGAAAAAGTGACAGCGAAACAATCATTTGCGAGAGTGAGTTTGTTGCTTTGTCACTGTCACAATGGGTCTTGGAGTGTTTGGGACAATTCTTGTGGTCACTGCTGTCACCTTCATCCTATATCTGGTCTCATGGGGGCGAAAGACAAGAAGACAAAACCTGCCCCCTGGACCTGCCCCCTGGCCTTTTCTGGGGAACCTGCTTCAGTTTAAACCTGGGGAATTTCCACAGACCTTGATGAAGGTAAAGGTCTTAACGTTTAGATCAATAGAGACTGACAAACTGGTAATGTTTCCCATGATCCCTCATTCACATCTGTTACACGTTTGATGTATGAAACTTTTCATTCTTAAAGGGACACTGAACCCAAATTTTTTTCTTTCGTGATTCAGATAGAGCATACTATTTAAGCAACTTTCTAATTTACTCCTATTATCAATTTTTCTTCATTCTCTTTCTATCTTTATTTGAAAAAAGGGTATCTGATCTATTTTTGGGGCTCAGAACTCTGGACAGCACTTTTTTATTGGTGGATGAATGTATTCACCAATCAGCAAGGACAACCCAGGTTGTTCACCAAAAATGGGCCGGCATCTAAACTTGCATTCTTGCATTTCAAATAAAGATGCCAAGAGAATGAAGAAAATTTGATAATAGAAGTAGATTAGAAAGTTGCTTAAAATTTCATGCTCTATCTGAAGCACGAAAGAAAAAATTTGGGTTCATAATATACCTTTTTGTTCTGTCAACGTGCAATAAATGAATATACTTATCAAATGTTATAACCTTCTGCATATGAAAGGAATATAAAGCAAAATAATGTTATTTCATGATTCAGATAGAACATACAATTTTAATTAACTTTCTTGTTTACCTCTATTATCAAATGTTTCTAGTTTTCCTGTCATCCTTTGTTGAAAAGCAGGAAGGTAAGTTCAGGACTGTCCATGTGTCTACAGTATGGCAGCAGTTTTTCAACAATGTTGTTCATTAGCAAGAGCACTAGATGGCAGCACTATTTCCTGTCATGTAGTACTAATGTTATACATTAGCAAGAGCACTAGATGGCAGCACTATTTCCTGTCATGTAGTACTAATGTTATACATTAGCAGGAGCACTAGATGGCAGCACTATTTCCTGTCATGTACTAATGTTATACATTAGCAAGAGCACTAGATGGCAGCACTATTTCCTGTTATGTAGTACTAATGTTATACATTAGCAAGAGCACTAGATGGCAGCACTATTTCCTGTTATGTAGTACTAATATTATACATTAGCAAGAGCACTAGATGGCAGCACTATTTCCTGTTATGTAGTACTAATGTTATACATTAGCAAGAGCACTAGATGGCAGCACTATTTCCTGTCATGTAGTACTAATGTTATACATTAGCAAGAGCACTAGATGGCAGCACTATTTCCTGTCATGTAATACTAATGTTATACATTAGCAAGAGCACTAGATGGCAGCACTATTTCCTGTTATGTAGTAATAATGTTATACATTAGCAAGAGCACTAGATGGCAGCACTATTTCCTGTCATGTAATACTAATGTTATACATTAACAAGAGCACTAGATGGCAGCACTATTTCCTGTCATGTAGTACTAATGTTATACATTAGCAAGAGCACTAGATGGCAGCACTATTTCCTGTTATGTAGTACTAATGTTATACATTAGCAAGAGCACTAGATGGCAGCACTATTTCCTGTTATGTACTAATAATGTTATACATTAGCAAGAGCACTAGATGGCAGCACTATTTCCTGTTATGTAGTACTAATGTTATACATTAGCAAGAGCACTAGATGGCAGCACTATTTCCTGTCATGTAGTACTAATGTTATACATTAGCAAGAGCACTAGATGGCAGCACTATTTCCTGTCATGTAGTACTAATGTTATACATTAGCAAGAGCACTAGATGGCAGCACTATGTCCTGTCATGTAGTACTAATGTTATACATTAGCAAGAGCACTAGATGGCAGCACTATTTCCTGTTATGTAGTGCTCCAGACGTGTGTACGCTACCTATCTAGATATCTCTTCAACAAAGAATAACATGAGAACAAAGTAAATTCAATAATAGAAGTAAATTAGAAACTTTTTTTTAATTGTATTCTCTATCTAAATCATGAAAGCTTTTTTTTGGTTTCATGTCCCTTTAAAGGAACATAAAGAGGGGTGGAGCCTGGAGCTCAAGGTGAATGGCGGTGTAATCTTTGAGCTCCGCTAAACACTGCTGAATTATATCCTATATATGGGCTAATCATTACCCAGCAAAGGCTGAAAGATGACAGGGGAAGTGTTGTAGCCGGTACCGAAGCTACTGAGAGACCGATTTGAGCGAGGCAGGACCGGACAAGCCATAGATACAAGACGGAGCAAGCGGAGCCGCCCCCATCTTAGCCATGAGGCCTAGCAGGCAGAAGCTACCAACAGAGGCTGCGTTCTGACTACCGAAGCGAACATAATGGCGGTAAGCTAATAAGAGCTGGACCCAGACCGCACATGTGTGTAGGCAGAGTAGCACCAAACTGACAATTACCCAGTCGATCTAAGAGGCGACCGAGGAGGTGATCGGCCTCTGCCTCCAGCCTGACTAGCAGGGCGACTGGTGGTCCCGCTGCCGGGATCTTACAAATAGAAAGCGCAGCACCGTTTAAAAGTTGCAATTATCAATAAAAAGGGACAGGTAATCTCTTGAAGGTGACACACTAAACAAGGACTGAAAAGTTTGCTACTATGGCCTACTCTGACCTCTTAAAAACCTTCTTTTTAAAAAAAAGGAAATAACAGATACTGACAAGTGCTGCAGGAAAATAATCAATCAGAAACTTAAGACACACAGTATACCACATGGGACTCAAACTCTCTTAACTGATAGTACAAGTGAAGTAAATATGCACTAAAGAGATATGAAAACTACATTAATATTAAAGCAACATATTTAAGACACTGAAGTGTATCTCTATATATGCCACTATTTTAATGCATGAATAGCAGAACCACGCCTCATCACAATTGGCGCTCATAGCCTACTACTGTCCTGATATGAAATCAGACCAAGATCTGCGCATGTAATTCACATCAAAGCAGCTGAAATAAAAACAGAAAGATAGTGGAGTGCAGAGATATTTTCACAGATGACATCAGACTAATGTAATATTCAATAAACGAACTGAGCCACCAAGCAGGTGAAAGATAAATATACAGTACCACCCTACCTAACAAGGAGTGAGATCATAGTACACAGCAGAGAGGGCAGAACAGTATAGATCAATAGCCCCAATTTAAAACTACTATTATTTTTCACCAGAGACGAACTCTGAACAGCTACCATGGCGGCGAGAAAACATAACAAATCTTCTCAAGGCCCTAAAACACAGCAGCTAATTTATTTTTTAAACCTGCAAAAGAAAAGGAGACAACCAACAAGCCACAGAAGAAGATATGGACTCTGACTCAGATTCACAGTTCGCTGAAGAGGACTCCATTCCTGTCACTAAAGCTGACCTTAGGTCGTTGGTATCTAAAAAAGATATTGATAAAAACTTCAATAAGCTATGGGAAAAATTTGACGCATTCCAGAACACTGTGACTGACAGTCTAACAGAAATAAAACAAGATGTAACAGATTTAGGCTCCAGAGTAGCGGCATTAGAAGAGGCGAAACCTCGGCAGCAGAAGAGCTCACGAATGTTACCATGCAACTCACAGCACAACAACAAGAGGTCTCTGAGATACAAGACAAACTAGAAGATCTTGAAAACAGAACTCGGAGGTGTAACCTAAGATTAAAGGGAATACCGGAATCTGTTACAACAGAAGAATTGAGTACCTACCTACATCAACTTTTCAAGCTATCTCAGGTGAGGTGAATGATGAAAATACCAGCTGGAAAGGGCCATAGGGCACTAAGACCCAAACCAAAAGAAGAAGCACCCCCTAGAGATGTGGTGGTCAAATTCTACAGATTCCCAGAAAAAGAGGAAATCCTTACAGCAGCAAGAAAGAACCCTACATTTAAATTCCAAGGATCAGTGATTCAATTCTACCAGGATCTCTGTGTCAAAACGCTACAAAGGAGAAGCGAGCTGAGACCACTCACCATGCTACTGAGGAAACATCAAATCAGATACAGATGGGGGTTCCCTTTCAACTTACACATTCTACACAACGGCCGATCATGAGTCTAAAAGAACAGCTGAGATACCAACAATCTGCAAGCAACTATCACTGGAGCCGCCGGAACTACCGCAACTGGAACAAGCAGAAGATTCGACGCAGCAATCATCTAGGTCTAAACAACTGAATAAACAAAGATGGACCAAAGTGACAAAGAAGAAATCCAAGACATGAGAATCTGATTCTACACACAACAAGGTGCTCATTTGCCTGTGAGGATACAGGAGATACAAATTAAGGAGATCAAGAACTACAAAAGTTAAATGTCATTTTACTGTTGAAGATTGTTTGAGAACTAAACTGTTGGTAGCAGAAACAAGGTAAACTTGAACATTTTCTATGCCCGACGTTAGCATCCCAGCAGTGGGAGTAAGCAACCACTCATATAGTGGATAATGTAAAGAGGGGGGGGAGGGTGGGATTGAAGGTTTTCTACATTTCTTATGTTTTACTCCTACATGCAGTTTTTAAATGTGGGAGATACCAGTTTTCATGTTTTTTATGTTCTCACTCAGTGTACCACAATTATTTTGTTGAAAACATTATGTAACCTGACTGTTCTTGCTTTTGTTCTCGCTCTGCTATTTTGTCTCTCCTACTCAAATAAATTTCCCAGAAACAAAGGTCCCCATCTAGAATCTCTAAGGAGAGCGGCAGAAGAATTGGTAGAGGCGGATCCGGGGGCGAGAGTCCCAGACTTCAAATTGTAAGTAATGACTATGACATACGTTTAGTATCACATAACGTTAGGGGCCTCAACACAGACCTTAAGAGACGGACGGCACTGGCCCAATATCTTAAAATTAAGGCTAATATAATTTTCTTACAAGAGACTCACTTCACCAAAGAAATTCCGAAATATTGGGCCAGAAACTTTACTCAACACTATCACTCAACGACAGACAAAAAGAAGCGGGGGGTCTCGATACTGATACACCAATCCCTGGGTTTAGTAGTGGAGGAGACGATCAGAGATCCAGAAGGGAGGTTTTTAATAGTCAGAGGTAGGCAGCGAGATAAACAAATTGTTTTATGCAATATCTACGCTCCCAATGAGACGCAGATCTCTTTTTTCACACACATCTCCTATCTGCTTACCCAATGGACACAAGATAGAATCCTGCTGGGGGGTGATTTTAATATAGAACTATATAAATTTCAAGGTGCAGGCCAGTCCAAATGACCCAAAAACAACTTAGGCATAACTCTATGGTAAAAAAAATAAAGGAGATTTTTCTATCCCACAACATTCTAGACTCCTGGGACACTCTATATGGGAGAACACTAGACTACACTTACTATTCCCATGCTCACAAAACGTACTCAAAATTGACTACGTTTACTTGAGCCAGATCTGGCTTCCTGACTTGGCATCTTCTACTATTCATGCTTGCGCTTGGTCAGACCATTCTATAGTCCAAATTCACATTAGAGAAACATTCCAAATTAGCACAACACGTCTTGGAACTATGACCCTTTGTGCTACAACAACCAGGTATACTTAACTCCATCTCACAAGCTATGTCAGAATACTGGGCACTAAACACGGGTTCCACTTCTAATCCGATTAGCACCTGGGCAGCACATAAACCTTTTATTATTAGAGGATTACTCATAAAAGAAAAGGCAGCTTTTACCAAGGCTAATAGATCTCAAATAGACTCTCTACAGGCTCAAATAGACACACTCACAAAACTACACCAACGAGACCAATCAGAAACATTGTTCCAAGAACTACAAGCAAAGAGAGTAGAATTATCAACAATTATGAATAGGGCATCTCTAGGGCAGCTCACAGGCTGAAAGCAAATTATTTTCTCTATCTAACAAGCCAGATAAGTATCTAGCACATAAGCTTAGAGAACAGACAAAATCCTTTTCTATACCAATCCTACAAAAAGATGATGGCACATGTACCTCAAATCCCCAAGAAATAGCGATAGCTTTGCTCAATATTACGCACAACTTTATGACGGAAACAAAACGACGCAAAACGATAAGACAAGACAGATGCTACATAGATTCCTAGATGAGGCTAAATTAACACCTATTGATAAAACGGTTAGGGACGAACTGAATGCGGAGGTGTCAGCCAGGGAGGTCCTTGTAGCCATTAAGGAGCTCAAGCCAGGAAAAGCACCTGGCCCAGACGGGTTCCCAGGTGAATACTATCAACTTTTCAAATCAATTCTAGCCCCACACGTTGTAACATTTTGCAACAACATCCTACAAGGTAAGGCAATCCCAACAGAAATTTTACAGGCTAAGATAGTGGTGATCCCTAAGCCAGGACGAAATCCAAAATTGTGCCAAAGTTATAGGCCCATATCCTTAATCAACCAAGATATAAAGATTTTCAGTAAATTTTGGCAAATAGACTCAAATCACATCTACCACCCTAATTCACCAGACCAGGTGGGATTTATACCCGGAAGAGAGGCCCTGACAATATAAGACGTACGATCTCCCTGGTTGACTACCTCCATAAGACAAAAACGCCTTCTCTGGTCCTGTCCTTGGACGCGGAGAAGGCGTTTGATAGAATAGATTGGGTTTTTATGTTTGAGGTCTTGAGTAAATTGGATTTAGTGGCCCATTTGTTCAGGCTATAAGAAGTATTTATTCTAATCCTACTGCCCACATTAGAGCGGCAGGCTACCAATCCAAGAGGATTGATATTCAAAATGGGACAAGACAGGGATGCCCCTTATCGCCACTTTTATTTGCCCTATGCATAGAGCCCCTAGCAGCAGTGATTCGCTTGACCTCAGAAATACACGGAGTCTCGTTGGGTAGCGAGGAATTTAAAATTTCTTTATTTGCAGACGACATCCTTCTTACCCTGACCAAACCAATGGAATCCCTACCCCATTTATATCGTATTTTACAAGATTATGCTGATATATCAGGGTATAAGATCAATCAGGAAAAATGTGAGGCACTATCTATCGCCCTCCCTGACCACACCAAAAAGACTATTGCAACCAATTTTGTGTTTGAGGGCAACAGGGGCAATTAAATACTTGGGAGTTAAGTTGTCGGACGATACCTCAAACCTATACAAATTAAACTATGTACCTCTGTATAAAACAATTAGAAAGGAGATTAAAAGTTGGAAAGCTGGAGGTTTTTCCTGGTACGGCCGATTATCGGCGGTCAGGATGAACGTTCTCCCCGACTACTGTATTTTTTTCGGGCCCTACCGATTAAGATCCCACTCCCAGAATTAGAATAAACTTCAGATGGATCTGACAGATTCATAAGAGGAATAAAAAAGCTAGGATACCTTCGCAAGTGTTAATGCAACATAAACAACTAGGGGGAGTAGGGGTGCCAAATTTACTTAATTATTATCAAGCAGCGAGACTAGCACAGACCACCTTAATGAGCAGAAAACAAAAAGAATTGATTTGGGTAAAGGTAGAGACTTTAATAGCAGGTTATAAACAATCAGAAGATATACTTTGGGAACACCCGAAAGATATCCTTAAACTAACTACAGCCTCAAAAGTAACAGGGGAAATGATGTCAATGTGGCACTCGTTAACTGGCAAGCTAAAACTTTTACCATCTGACTCATTAATAAGGCCATTAAGGACACTGATGGACCCTGAACATCAGAGACTAATTGGTAAATGGGCAAATAAGGGGCTCTATAGGCTAGCAGACTTTCTCCATAAAGGGAAATTAGCTACTTACCAACAAATACAGGAAAAAATACTACCAGACAAACTGCATTGGTTCCTATACTACAGATTGCATCTACTATAAATAAGGCCCTACCTAAACAACCTAGACAGCACACAACGACATTAGAGAAGCTGTGTAGTGCTGATTTCCATCATAAAGGTTTAATCTCTACCCTATACATAACACTACAATCAGCCAAACATTCTTCTAAATCTCCTTTAATGGAGAAATGGGAAAGAGATATCAAAATAATGCATTCCAAAGAGGAATGGGAAGATATCTTTAAGAGCTCAAGCAGAGGTGATCAGTGCAGATCTGAAAGAAAATTGCATCAAAACTGTTTATAGGTGGTATCTTACTCCAATGGTCACCTCACACTACACTCAAGCTGGCAGTAGAAATTGCTACAGAGGATGCGAGGAGGCAGGAACATATATACATATGTGGTGGGAATGCCCTCGGGTGCAATTGCTGTGGGCTAAGTTATCTAAATTGCTGAGTGAGGTGCTCTCAGAAAACATCACTTGACCGCGACCCAAGCTTTATTAAATGAACATATAAAACCCTTCAATTCAGCCACGAACACATTTATACACATTCTCTGTACAGCTACTAGGATATGTGTGACACCCACATGGGGAGAGATTATGGAAAAAATTAAACTAATTCACAAACTATCTGAAACAGCCTCATTCATACAAGCTAACCACGAGCAATTTTTAAAGATCTGGAATTACTGGATCTTAAGTGGACACTAACCAGACATAGACTGAGAGGGTAGGAAAATTCATTGAATTGTGTTTTTGTATAGAAATATAAAATTCTGGTAACTGCTTTAACTTTATGAACACCAAGGTAAGATCTATAACATTCTAGGGGTAAGAGGAAGACAAATGACTGTAGATAGCTATAACTGTGTAGGAAAGGGGGGACTCTCCCCCGGATCGACGGCGGATGGAATGGATGAGCAGGCAAGTTGATATTTTAAAGATGCATTGAGTGAGGGGGGAAGGGGAAAGTTTAAAGTTTATTGTTGATTGTTGTTATAATTCAGTGAAGGGGAGGGATGGATAGAAAAGTTTTTAAGAAAATGCAGCAGAGTGGCATGGAGAGAAAGGGGATATCAAGGAAAATTTCATATCTTCTGACAACGATCTGCTACATTCCCTAATCCATGGTGCTAATGTGGAGCGCATGTATTATCACACTAACTATTAGAACTTACAGATCTGACTATCCAACCATCAACTACTCTACTGGTGAACTTTGCTATCTTCAAACTCTGATAGTGGAAATATAATAAATATCATAGACTTCTAACTGAGAGACATTTTTCAGAAAATGGAGATGTTGATGTGTATATGGAAACTGTAAAAGATGTGATATACCCTGTATATGTTTTTGCAATAAAAAATTATTTCAATTAAAGGAACATAAAACCATAATTAAAACTTAGCTGTTTACTAGTATTTACTAATATTACTAGAACAAAGCAAATTTGATGATAAAAGTGATTGGAAAATTGTTAAAAATTGCATGCCCTATCGGAATCACAAAAGTTTTAATTTTGACTAGACTGTCCCTTTAAACAAAACACTTGTAACACCAGCCTATTGAGTAGCGAGCACATATAAAATGTTTTGATTAAAGGGACAGTAAACATTCAGAATAATGTTATATAATTCTGCACAATTATATTTATTCTGCAGAATTATATAACACTATTTAGCGGTAACTTCAAAAATTAAAAGTTTTTGCAGATTTTGTAGTGAAATGTTGGGACTCCACTCCAGGTTCTACTGAGCGGGTCCTCACAGTAGTGAAGGGCGAAACAGGAGAAATGGTCACTTGGCAAATGCAGGGTTAATACTAGGCAGACAGCCTAATCTTTCCAGTACCAATGGGGTTAAGCAGAGAGTGGTCAGTGACAAGCAAAGTTCAATTACCAGGGAGACAGTCCTATCCTTCACAGTAGAAAGGGGTTAGAAGCAGAGGACTAGTCAGTGAAAAGTAGGGGTTCGGCAACAAGTAGGCAATACAAGGTATCACACAGCAGTTCAGGGGTTAAACAGGAGAGTAGTCAGTAACAAGCAGAGTTCAGCAACAAGTAGGCAATCCAATGTAACACAGCAGTTCAGATAAATAGCACCCAGGAAAGTGCAAGACTAACCTATACTTGGGCAATAGTAGTAAGCAAAAGGAGGTACTTACAAAGGTGCATCAAAGGTGGGCATCAAGGAGAAAACACGGCGTGCGGGTGATGACATCATCGCCGCATGCCACAACCACCCGCCACGTCCATGGCAATGGCCATGATAACAGAATGGGCGGCGTGACATAGCCCCACTCCTAATGTTTACCTCCAGGAACCAAAGTCGGGCTTGGAGGGGTGAGCAGCCATGAAACTGGAGACCAAAGAAGGAGCATGCACATCACAGTCAGGAACCCAGGAATTATCTGCCACAGAGTAACCCTTCCAGTGCACAAAGGTATTAAAGTTGCCTGTGTCTGTATATGGAGTCCAAGATCTTAGCAACCTCATACTCGGGTTCACCTTGAATCAAGAGTGGAGGGAGGAGGAGGTCTGAGTCGAGTAATCTATCCGTGATGTAGGGGCTTGAGCAGTGAGGATGTGGAAGACTGGATGGATGTGCAGGGCTCTTGGCAAGGCCACTTTGTAGGGCAACCAGGAGAAATTATTTGAGGACCTTATAAGGACTAATATACCGAGGCCCTAATTTATGACAGGGCTGACATAGGCGAACATGTCAAGTGAAGACCCAAACATGCTCACCTACTGAAAAGGCTCGAATAGTTGCTCGATGATGGTCGGCAATACCTCTTGTATCTAATGACAGCTGAACGAAACAGAGTGTATACGTTGCTAATGGGTAGTGAGGTCAGTAAAGCGACGTTCAGCAGCAGGAACCCCCGTAGACTGAGCTGAAAGAGGGAAGATGCGGGGTTGATAGCCTGCTGCGGCTTGAAATGGAGAACATCGTAGAGAAGAGTGCCAATGACTGTTCTTTGCTAGTTCAGCTAGGGGCAATAGTCCAGACCAATTGGTATGCTGAGAATTGACATAGGCTCTGAGAGAGGTTTTCGAGATTTTGATTCGTTCTATCCATTTGCCCATTAGTTTGAGGATATAGCCATAAGACAAGGAAACAGTGGTTTCAATCATTTTGCAAAAAGCTCTCCAAAAGGTAGAAACAAATTGAGGTCCTCTGTCAGAGACAATATTTACCGGTATACCATGAAGTCGTACCACATGTAGAAGAAATAGACTCAACAAGTCTTGGGCAGTAGTTAGCTTGATTAAGGGTACAAAATGAGCAAGTCTTGAAAATCGATCAACCACAACCCAGATAACCCTCAGAAGGAGGGAGGTCCACAACAAAATCCATGGCTATGGGTGTCCAAGTTTGTTTGGGTATGGTCAAAGGTTGAAGTAATTTTATTAACAGCAAACGTCTATCAAGCCTTGACATACTCTTGAGAGGTGAGACACCCAACACATGTTGAGAAAGAAGTTTAAAGGTTCTTGTCAAACCAGGATGACCTGATAGTTTGCTATCATGAGCCCAGGATAGCACAGGAGTGCGTGTGTTCGGAGGTACAAAAAAGATCTTAGGGAGCCGTAGGGGCTTTTGGGAGGTTTTCTTGACTGAGCACGTTGTAATCTTTTTAGGAAGAGGCATGTTAAGCTGAGCAATCACACAGGGAGGAGGGAATGATGTGTTCAATATGAGCTTTAGAAGAATCATTAGACTGAGGAAACTGACGGGAAAGATAAGGATAAGAGACTATAAAATTAAAACGAGGAAAAGAATAAGGTCCACCTGGCCTTGTTGAGGATTGAGTCGATGAGCTGATTCTAAATACGGTCAGGTTTTTTGTGATCAGTGAGAATCTGAATGGGGGTTGGCAATACCCTCTAGCCAATGTCGCCATTCAGTAAGGGGCCATCTTAATGGCTAGGAGTTCACGAGTCCTCCTCATCGTAATTCCTCTCTGCCGGGGAAAACCGTTGTGGAGGAAAAAGGCTGAAAGGATGCAATTTGGAGGTTGGAAGGGTTCCTTTGAGTTAAGACTGCACCAGCTCCTATTTCAGAGTGCAGTCAACCTCTAGGGGGAACAGCAGGTCAGGATCAGGGATGGCGTAGTAGCAGAGGGAGCAGTACAAAAGGCCTTTTTTAGGAGAGGAGAAGGTGTGGCACAGCTACTGGAGGCCAATTCTTGCCGTCTCTGTTTCGTTTAGTCAGATCAGTAAGTTGGAGCAACGATTACTGGAGAAATTATTTTGTAAACTTGCGATAATCATTAGAAAACCCTAAGAACCTCTGTAGTTCCTTCAATGTGGTGGGTTGAGGCCATTCCAGGACTGCGGTTAGCTGTGTAGGGGCCATGGCAAAACCCTCCTTTGAAATAACATATCCAAGGAACTGGATCTGATCGAATTCGCATTTCTCCAACTTGGCTACCAGATAATTTAGCACGTGTTTCACTTGCTCATGATGCTCCAGGGTTGTGGAAAATATACTCTGGCGGAGATCCAAGAGAGAGAATTCTGCAGCAGAAGTGCGACCAGAGGTCCCGAATACAGAAGACAGTGCAGAAATGAAGGAATCTTCATCATTCAAGAGCTGAGCACTCTGTTCCAAAAGGCTAGAGCCTTGTCTTTCAATAAGGAAACAATAAAGGTGACCCATGACTGATGAGACTGGAAGGTATGAGAGTCATTGCGGAAATGCAGTCTGCACTGGTTGAGAAAGCCCCTACAATTGGTTGTGCCATCATATTTGTCAGGCAACGGTATCCTGGGTATACTGCCAGAAGCAGAGGAGGGACCGTGGCACTAGCAGCAGGGATATGTTGTTTGGCAACAGAAACATGAGTAGTGGTTTTGTCTGCAGCAAGTGAGGAAAGCATAGCGGTAATGGTTTCCAATTTGGAATCCAGACTTTGCAGGTGTGTGGCGTGGGTTCTCTGCATTTGTCACTGGAGAGAGATTGCTCTTGCTACCTCATTTGGGTACATGGTCCAAGTATAATGAAATGCTTGTGGGATATTTCCCTATCAGACCAATCCTGGCTAGTATTCTTATTATCCCAGCGTCAAGTGGCAAGATAAGGAAATATCCCAGAAAAAAAATATAAAAGTAGAAAATGAGAAGGCAATCCAATACTCACAGTAGTGAAAGGAGAAACCGGAGAATGGTCACTTGGCAATGCAGGGTTTAATACCAGACAGACAGTCCAATCCTTCACTGTACCAAAGGGGTTAAGCAGAGAGTGGTGAGTGATAAGCATAGTTCAATACCAGGGAGACAGTCCTATCCTTCACAGTAGCAAGGGGTAAAGCAGAGACTGGTCAGTGACAAGCAGAGTTCAGCAACAAGTAGGAAATACCATGTATCACAGCTGTTCAGGGGTTAAACAGGAAAGTAGTCAGTGACAAGCAGAGTTGAGAAACAAGTAGGCAATCCAATGTATCACAGCAGTTCAGGGGTTAACCAAGAGAGTAGTCAGTGACAATCAGAGTTCAGCAACAAGTAGGCAATCCAATGTAACACAGCAGTTCCGATAAATAGCACCCAAGAAAGTGCAAGACTAACCTATACTTGGGCAATATTAGTAAGCAAAAGGAGGTACTTACAAAAGTGCAGATTTGCGCCAAGGAGGACACACAGGTGTGATCTGGAGTGGCATCAAGGAGGGATAATAATAATTAGTTTAACCTGACTTTTATTTTTTAGTATTTTTAATCAATATGTAATTCCTCCAAATCAATATTTCATAAAATCTATCTTTGATCTTTCACTCCCTAGCTGAGCAAGACCTATGGATCCGTTTTTACCATCTATGTATTTAATATACGTGGAGTGGTGCTGATCGGTTATGAAGCCATTAAGGAAGCTTTGATTGACAACAGTGATGCATTTAGTGATAGAGGAATAATGGAAATGGCAGATGTACTCTTTAAAGATTACGGTAAGAGAATCAAATATGTTAGAGGTGCTGCTTTATCTTCCCAAGACAAACAGGATTACTTTAGAGTCCATCATGGAGTTAAACTACTTTAGAGTCATTTGCACCTCATCAAGACATCATCAGGCTTGTAAAGTCATCAGCTAAGGTACAAAAATTCTGGGTGATGACTTCAGAAGGATTAGCAGATTACCTTACTGATTATTTCACAGCATAAACAGCCAGTGAATGAGTCTAGAGTTATCTCATTTAAATATTTCGGCCTATGGGCCTAATTGAGGGTGGCTTCTGATGACTAGTCTGGAGTCATTGATTACTTCAGAATGACTCCAGGTTGATCATCATTTTTGACTAGGGTTGTTGTATGTTCTATCAAAAACAATCCACATATTCAAATATCTTTTAAACCAGCAAGATGTTTTTCAAGTGTGAAATATGTAGCAGACTCTATATTTGTGTATATGTCTTTGACTTGACACATTCCTTCATATCTTGATAGCGTTCATTATTTATTTTGCCTTCCCTTTCCATCACTTTTTTTATTGTGTGTCCCTTCTCACTAATTAGAATTAAGTGAGGTCATACACCATAAGTGAAATATTAACAATTATCTAATATCATATATCATATGCACATGTTTAGCGCCTAATGGACACCAAGCCAACTGCTATGATAGACTCCCCCTCCAGTAACCAAACAACACTATTTATAATTATTTTCAGGGATCATCTTTAGCAATGGTGAACGTTGGAAGACCATGCGTAGATTCTCTCTTACGACTTGAGATATTTTGGAATGGGAAAGAGGAGCATTGAAGAGAGGATCCCAGGAAGAAACCATGTACCTTACAGAAGAATTTATGAAGTCCCAAGGTGGGAAGATATAGTCAGTATTAGGTTCTTTAAATTAAGATTAAAGTTGACAAACAGACATGGGGGCCAGCTTATCAGTCAATCAGCCCCAATGCATCTATTTCCGAGTGAGCCTTCAGGCTCCCCGGAAACGGGAGTTAAGAAGCAGCGGTCTTAAGACAGCTGCTCCTTAACTCATACGCCCCTCTAAGGCAGCGGACATCAGTCCGTACGATCAGGTTGATTGACACCGCCTAGCGAATCTGCAGGGGGCGGCATTGCACTGCTTGTGCTATGCTAAATGCTGACAGATTATACTGTCGGCATTCAGCAACGTCTGGCGGACATAATCCGCTACAGCGGATCATGTCCGCCAGACATTGATAAATCGGACCCATGGTGTTAAAATAAGATAAATTAGTTTGATAGAGATAGATGGGGAGAAGACATTTTGATAGGGTGATGAAAATCTATGGGCAGAAAGATATTAGAAAAAATAGCCCCACAACAATGCCAGATTGTAAATTATATCAACTGGGTTATGATTAGCCTAGAATTTAGTTTTAAATATCATAGAAATAGATATTCTCTAAAGCTCGGGAGCAGATGTAAGTTCGTTTTGGACACATTTGCTGTCAAATTGTCACCTAATTCTATTCATATACAATAGTCATAATCTCAAATATGCTGTTACAATATTGTTGTATCAGAAACAATATTACCAGTTCTGGGGTTAGGGTTAGTAGGCTTCGGTTTTGGAGTTAGGGTTCTAGGCTTTGGTTTTGGAGTTAAGGATTAGCGGTTAGTTGTTCATGGTGTCTGTGAATGCTAGAGAGTGTTTCTAGAAATTTTAACTGAATGAACGACAGTCCTCTCTGACATAAAGGGGCTAACATAACTTGCATCCAATATTGCTATTGTAAGGAGGAAGCAGTGTCAGTTAGTACATTAATGCCTTTGAAATACATTCAAGGTTATGTTAAGGACAGGAACTATGTAAGCTAGGCTGCCATATTTAAACATTTTACTGGGTTGAAACATCCTTGGGTGAAGATCTTGAAATTAAACTGGTTTAGATGGTAACTGCTTTAATGGCCTTAATGGCCTGTTATCATGCATGTCATGGCCTGTGTGGGTGATGACAGGTGTTTGTCATGAAGGGAAATAGCTGAAACCAAAGTTGTTTTCAGCAATTCCCCTGAACTTCAAGCTCAGTTTAGTTCACTGGTTTTCAAACCTGTCCTGAGGCCTCAATAGGCCTGGTTTTCAGGATTACCTTAGATGAGAGCAGGCAAAATAAGCTTGTTTACTAATCAGCTGATTTTTTCACCTGTGCTCCTGGTCAGATATCCTCAAAATGTGGCCTATTAGGGAGGCCTGGGGACAGGTTTGAAAACCAGTGGTTTAGTGACATCACAAGAGGCGGTGCCAGTGTAGCTTCAACATAGCTGGATGGGGAAGGTTATTCAAACACTATCAAGAAAACCTTCTTTCAATGGGGTAGTCTTGAAAAGCAGCTCCCAAAAAATAAAAAATATGAAATATTTATAGTTTATTTTAAAGTGGAGATGCCTTGATTTTAAAATAGTATGTCATATTTTAGTGACACACACATTAGATATTCAGAATATTATTATATTTATATTTCATTGCATGTGAGAAGGCAGCAAAAAATGTTTACAAATGTATATTTTTGTTGGGATTTTAGTAAAATTTAATTGAAAATATTATTATTATTATTATTATTATCATCAGGTATTTGTAGAGCACCAACAGATTCTGCAGCGCTATGAACATAGGCGGTATAACAAGATAACATTTATAGGGATCAAATGGGTAGAGAGCCTGCCGAGAGTTGCACTGTTGTAGTCGGCTCTCATGAATGTGCTCATGAAGGTGATCTACAAACAGCTGGACTCATAGGCTTAAATGCTAAGGAGTTCAAGGGGATAGCAATGGAGTTAGGAAAGGCTAGTGTAGGTTGTATGCATCCCTGAACAGTAGAGTCTTTATGGAGTGCTTGAAGCAATCAAAACTAGGGGAGAGTCTTGTGGAGCGAGGCAGAGAGTTCCACAAGATGTGAGCCAGTCTGGAGAAGTCCTGTAAAACAGGAATGTGAGGAGGTAACAAGAGAAGAGGCAAGTAGGAGATTGTGAGCAGAGTATCTGGAGACACGGTTTGAGATGTAGGAGGGAGCAGTGCAGTTGAGGGCCTTGTATGTCAGAATTTTGTAAGAATTTTGTATTTAAATCCTCTAGGCAAGAGGAAGCCAGTGAAGGGATTGGCAGAGAGGTGCAGCAGATGAAGAGTGACATGTAAGGAAGATGAGCCTGGCAGAGGCATTCTTTATGGATTGTAAAAGAACTAGGAGGCAGCTAGGGAAACCAGAGAGGATGGGGTTGCAGTAGTCAAGGCAGGTAAGGATGAGAGAGTGGATTCAAATCGTAGTTGTGTCTTGTGTAAGGAAATGTCTAATTTTAGAGATGTTTTTTAGGTGGAAGCGGCAGGCTTTAGCCAAGGACTGAATGTGAGGAGTAAAAGAAAGATCTGAGTTAAGTATGGACTCCAAGACATCGGGCATGCGGGGGGACATTTTAGAGATTTTCGAAGAAGGGGGGACAATAAGGATCTCAGTTTTGGAGAGATGTAGCTTAAGGTAGTGAGAGGACATCCAAGATGAGATATGAGAAAGACAGTTAGTGACACGGGAAAGCAAGGATGGTTATAGGTCTGGTACAGAGAGGTAGATTTAGGTGTCATCAGCATACAAATGATATTGAAACCCGTGGGACTTTATTAAGGAACCTAAAGATGACGTGTAGATTAAGAAGAGAAGATGACCAAGAAAAGAGCCTAGCATTACCCTAACAGAAAATGGTAACGGGGCACAGGATGTCCCAGAGAAGCTACACTAGGTACAGTTTGACAGATAGGAAGAGGACCACGAGAGAGCTGTGTAGCAAATGCCAAAGGATTGGAGGGTTTGGAGCAAGAGAGGGTGGTTGACAGTATTAAAGGCTGCAGACAGATCAAGGAGGATAAGCAGAGAGAAGTGGTCTTTGGATCATGCAGTAAGTAGTTCATTGGTAAGAATTGCTGTCTCTGTGGAGTGATGGGGCGAAATCTAGATTGCAGTGAGTCAAGGAGGGGAGTTTAAAGTAAGGAAATGGGATAGATGTGCATATACTAGCTTTTCAAGAAACTTTGAGGCAAGAGGGAGTAAGGAAATAGGGTGGAAGTTAGATGGGGAGGTTGGATCGAGAGAAGGGTTTCTTTGAGGAAAGGTGTGACCAGTGCATGTTTTAAAGATGAGGGAAATATATCGGTGGTGAGGGAGAGTTTGAATATGTGTGTGAGTATAAGGGTAAGGGTAGAAGAGAGGGAGGGGAGTAGCTGTGAGGGGATGGGGTTGAGGGGACCGGTAGTAAGGTGAGAGGAAAGTATAAGGGCAGAAACCTCTTCCTCAGTAACAGGGGCAATAGAGCTAAATTTATGTCTATATAGGTTTTGGATGATTGTGAGCTTTGAAGGGGTGGGAGACTGGTAGTATGTTGAGAGCTTATTTCATTTCTGATGGAATCAATTTTGTTATTGAAGTGGCTAGCAAAATCTTGAGCTGAGAGAGAAGTTGTATTAGGAGGTGGTGGTGGGCAGAGAAGAGTATTGAACATGACACAGACATTTTGGGTTTAAAGAGAGTAGAGATAAGAGTAGAGAAGTAATGTTGCTTATAAAGATTAAGGGCAGAATAATAGGAGTTCAAGATGAACTTGTAGTGAAGAAAGTCAGTTGAACTGAAATTTTCTCCAGTGTCGCTCAGCAGTATGGGAACATCTGTATATGTACAGTGTCAGAGGAGTATGCCAGGGCTGAGTTTGGGTGTATGATTTTTGAGCTATGGTAGGTGGGGCCAGCTTGTCAAGGACCGATGTAAGGGTGGAGTTATAGTGGCAGATAGATTGGCCAGGGCAGGAAAATGAGGGGATGGAAGAGAGGAGAGGTTCTAGAGAGCTAGCGAGCTTTTGTTGATCTAATTACTTAATGCTTCTGTAAAGTTTGGTTTGAGGGGTAGAAGGAGGGAGAGTTGTGGGGAGGGATGTGATGTTACAAGTGAGGAGATGATGGTCAGAAAGAAGAAAAGGGGAGTTAGTGGATCGATAGCTGAAAATAAGATCAAGGGACTGACCATCTTTGTGTGTGGGAGAGTCAGTCCATTGTGACAGGACAAAAGAGGAAGTGAGTTTCAGAAGTTGTTTTACAGAGGACGCAGTGGGATTGTCAACAGGGAAGTTGAAGTAATAGCCAGGTGACTAGTTGCTATTGGGATCATTTCAATAAAATTGTTTTCAAAAGGTACCCTAATTTGGAAGAGGGTCCAATACATCCTTTTGTGGGTTGTGCCATAGTAGAAATAAAAGCAAATAAAACTGACAGCTTTAGAAAGTGTGAGGGACAGGGGAGTTCCCTGGGCTGAACAGGGGAGTTCCCAGGGTATGTCTGACGTTCTCTAACAATTCTCATGATTTTACACAAGTTAGTCTCACTGATTTATTTCACCAGCTGTTTGCCGGTGAAGTTTGCTAAAGATTCACAATACACTTATTTAAAAGACATAAAGTAATGTATACTAAACTAGAGGCAAACGCAAGTTAAACTGTAGCGAAAGCATTTCACTTTGATTTGTATTTGGTGCAAACTGAGACTAAATATCAGTGCCAGTTGGTCTGCTGTTCACTTCACTCTCCTTGGTGAGATTCGGTATCCCAGAGAGCGTCATTTATTTTCAATGAAGGAATCGCTCATCTCTCTGGGACTTTCAAACTGGAGAATCTGGAGAATGATTATCGGGGCCCATTGAATGTAAAGAAGCTCTCTGGGATACAGAATTTCAAAGGGGATATTGAAATTAAAGGGATATGCAACCCACTTTTTTCATGCTTTAGATAGAGCATACAATTTTAAACAACTTTCTGATTTACTTTTATTATCAAATTTGCTTAATTGGTTTCCTTTGTTGAAGGGGCAGGAAAGCACTACTGGGAAGCTAGCTGAACACATTATGTGAGTGAACGACAAGAGGCATATATGTGCAGTTACTAATAGCTACCAGTAGTGGATTGCTGCTCCTGAGCCTACCTAGGTTTGCTTTTCAACAAAAAGAACTAAGCAAATTAGATAATAGAAGTAGAAGTTGGAAAGTTGTTTAAAATGGTATGCTCAATCTGAAAGTAAATTTTTGGTTTCATGTCCCTTTAACAGAAGACTACCTAACACAAATATAAATTCTCAGATTGCAGAAAATACAAATGAAACTGAAATGTTTTCACTACAATTAAAATTGCATTTGTTTCTAGTTTAGTATACATACCTTTATGTCAGTTAAATAAGTATATTGAGAATTTTGAGCAAACCACATGCATATAGCTTAGAAGATACATTAGTGAGACTGAAGGTGTAAAATATTATTTTAATTTTACATAGAACACATGCAAAGTGTAATGTGACAGTATGATCTTAATTTGTTACACTGAAACTGTTAAAGCATAATCAGGAATTGTAAAATCCCTAAACTAAATATACTGCTGTATACAGAATCTAAATGCATTAAAATACAAAATAGAAAGTGCAAAGCTTAAATTTAATGAAACTTAAGGACATAATCTGATATCTAAAGTAATATAAAATCCAAAGCACAAAGTGTCAATGTAACAAAACTTGCATGGCATGCAGTGCTATATTGCACTGGGCCTGTCTTTCCTTCACATCCAGAAATGCAGGGAAATGCAGTTAAGTATAAAATCTGCCTTTTTAGAATCTTGTGAGTGATCTAGCAGTGCTGGAGGCTCATTATAGAACATCTCATTTGAGTGGAGAGCTTTAGATCATCAGGCCACCAATGTAAACCTAAACCTAAGTTTGTTCTTTGTATGCCTAACTTTGTGAATTTATTGACAGGTACCTCATTTGATCCAACATACTTGCTGGGGTTGTCTGTCTCCAATATCATCTGCTCCATTGTCTTTGGTGAGCGTTTTGACTACAAAGACAAGAAGTTTACTTCTCTTCTGTTCAACCTCAAAGAAATGTCAAGAATGCTCAACTCCAGCTCCGGACAGGTAAGTGTTGAAGGTGAAAGATAAATGTAAAGAATGGGGGGGAAACAGTGATTTCGTTTTCATACTGCTGTAAATCATTCATATTACAACCATCAAGTTTCAATAGTCATTACTGTTTATGACAAGAGGTTTCACTTTAATACAGGAGAAAATATATTATAGCAATAAATAAAAGATTTTTTATGGTAAAAGCAATCAGACAGTGAAACTATTCCGAGGATAGGGCTAAATGGCTAGGCATTTTTAAAGGTAATACTCAGTTCAGTTGCAAGGTTTATCTTTTAAAATATGGTTCAAAAGGGATCTGTAAAGGTTGAATTTGATGGACTTTTTGTTTTCTTTCAACATCTGTTATTCTGTTACTCTATGATCCTTTTTCATATATCTCTCTGATTATAGATTGTCAACCTCTTCCCGCATCTGTCTCAGTATCTGCCGGGTCCTCACCAGAAAATCTTCCAGTGTTTTCAAATGATAAAAGACTTTTCTTTGGATTCAGTGAAAGCTCATAAAGAGACACTGGATAAGAACTGCCCCAGGGACTTAATTGACTGTTTTCTCTGAAGATGGAGGAGGTGATTTTAATATATATGTGGCTCATTTTGTGTTTAGAATTGTCATGCTCTTATGTATTGAGCTTATTTGGCAGAGAAGGAAGTTTGTATAATTTTAATCTATTTCTATCCATTTAACAGGAAAAGAATAATCCCAACACAGAATTTCATAATGAGAATTTAGTTGGAACCATTCATGATCTGTTTTTTGCTGGGACAGAGACCTCAAGCGTAACAATAAAATACGGATTCTTGATCTTGCTAAAATACCCTGATATACAAGGTAACATCAATCATCTGAAGGTCTTCTTGTTATTGTCTAACTAGAGACTTTTAAAAGGAAAACAACTGACACTTAATTTTAGCCTTTCCGGCCTTCATCTAAAATTCCTTATTTTTATACCTTTAGAAAGGCACAAACTACTAAAGTAAATGGTTAACCACAATAAGACATTGTGAAGAATGCACCTGCCCAAACACTATAGAGTATACCGTATAACGAGTATAAACATTTCAATGCATTCCCTTGTTTTGTTTTTAATTTTGAATTGTAAGCATGTTGTTTTTTTTTTGTTTTTTTTACAATTTGTCTTTAGAGAAGCTGCACAAAGAGATAGATTGTGTTATAGGGCAGAATCGGTGTCCATCAATGGAGGATCGCAACAAAATGCCTTACACAGATGCCGTGATCCATGAGCTTCAGAGGTTTGCTGATATTGTCCCTATGGGGCTTGGTCATGGAGCCAGCAAGGACACAACCTTCAGAGGGTATCATATTCCCAAGGTCAGAATAATTGTAACATGTTACCAGCTACCTTGTTTAGATTAGAGAACAATTGTCTTATGAGGCTGTTGCTACAAAGTTTTCCTTCAAAATGGCACAAATGTTCTAATGACAGTGACATGTTTATAGGCTCAATCTGTGTTAGAACACTTCACCTAGAAGGGACTGAGCCATTAATGTCACTGTCATTAGTACACTTTGTTCCTAGCAGGGACTGAGACCAATATTTTGCTTTCATTAGTACACTTCATCCCTATGAGAGATTGATCCCATACATATGCCACTGTCATTAGTACATTTTGGTGCTAGCAGTTACTGAGCCCATGAAAAATCTCATTAGTACACTTTGGCCCTAGCAGAAACTGAACCCATTAGCATGTCACTGTCATTAGAACACTTTGGCCCCTAGCAGGAACTGAGCCCATAAACAGGTCCCTGCTGTTACTACATTTTGGCCATAGCAGGGGATGAGTCCATAAACCTGTCTGCTATTAGTACACTATTGCCCTAGCAGAGACTTAAAGGTAGATTTATTAAATGTCAGACGGACATGATCCACCGTAGCCCGCATTTAACAATGCATTTAACATTGCACAAGCATTTCTAGTGAAATGCTTGTGCAATGCGGCCCCCTGCACATGTAGGGCCAATCAGCCGCTAGCAGGGGATGTCAATCATCCCGATTGTATCTGATCGGGATGATTGCAGTCCGCCACCCTCAGAGGTGGTGGAGAAGTTAAGGAGCAGCGGTGTTATGAACGCTGCTTCTTAACTTCTGTTTCTGGCAAGTACGGGGGTAGATTGCTGCATCCGCTGCTTGATAAATCTACCTTTAAAATATGTCACCAACAGAATTGCAGGGTAAATTGAAGAGGTTTAGTAATCCTTTCTTTCTTTAAGGGTACTCTGGTGGTTCCCCTTTTGACCTCTGTCTTGAAAGATCCCAAATACTTCAAGAATCCTCATCAGTTTGATCCTGGGCACTTTCTTGATGAAAATGGCTGCTTAAGAAAAATGACCGCCTTCATTCCATTCTCTCTAGGTAACAACCCTATGTCAAATTCACAGATGATTGGGTAGCTGTTGTTTTCTGAGAAATGGTCATAGAACGCTGGTCACAGAATTGTAGGCAACTACAAAAAAAATTGCAGGTATTCACTAGAAATATGGGTTTAAAGGGACAGTGAAGTCCAAAAAAAACTTTCATGTTTCAAATAGGGAATGTAATTTTAAAAAACTTTCCTCTTTACTTTTATCACCAATTTTGCTTTGTTCTCTTGGTATTCTTAGTTGAAAGCTAAACCCTAGGAGGTTCATATGCTATTTCTTAGACCTTGAAGGCCACCTTTAATCTAAATGCATTTTGATAGTTTTTCACCACTAGAGGGCATTAGTTCACGTGTTTCATATAGATAACATTGAGCTCATGCACGTGAATTTACCACGGAGACAGCTCTGATTGGCTAAAATGCAAGTCTGTCAAAAGAACTGAAATAAGGGGGCAGTCTGCTGAGGCTTAGATACAACGTAATTACAGAGGTAAAACGTGTAATTAAAAACTGGGGAATTGGTAATTTAACCCTTTGGCTGCTAAGCCATTTCCCCACCTGGGTGCTAAACTGGTTTTTAACTTTTTTTTTTTTTTTAAATATATTTATTTTAACTTTTTTACATTTTTTTTACAGATCGCCAATACTGTTGGAAAGGTTAGGTGATTACCTTTCCAACAGTGGGTCTTGGGGGGTCTGTAGCTGCTTAGACGCCTGAGATACAGGCTTCTAAGCAGCATGCCCCCATCTCCCTATACTTGTCATTGTAAACTTTAAATAAAGTTGCGTGGTGACGTCATTGCGCGTGATATCACCGTGCAAAATGTCAAGCCCCGGCTATGCCTGTCACTATACAGGCCAGATCGCCGGGGTGGGAGTAGATGGGAACCCCCAGATTGCCCTCAAGGTGGGTAAGTGCTACTGACAGCTCTGAGCCGTCGTTTGCACTCAAGGGGTTAAGGGATTATCTATCTTTTTAAAACAACAAAAATTCTGGTGTTGACTGTCCCTTTAAATTCCAATAGTGGGTACTTTTTCTGGTTTGGAAAAAAAAAAGTCTGACATACATCTTCCAGTTCAAATTGACATCTTTATTTTGGAATTCTTTAATGAAATGTAGCTCCATTCCATGAATCAGCATTGTTTGCAACAATGTTGTACATATAGTGTTCAAGACACGTGCATGCTCTTGAGCCTACCTTAGTATGCTCTCATGGAAAGAAGTTTCAACATGGGATTGCAGAACAAAGAAGTGAAATTAATAGCAGAAGTAAAGTAGATAGTTTATTAATAGTGTATGTTCTATCTGAATCATCAAAGTTTAATTTTGGCTTTCGTGTCCCTTTAATTAAAGGGACATCAATTAAAATCATCTTGCTGGTGGGGGGTTGGCATGTAGGCCAGCACCAACCATCTGCAGTGGTGGAAAGATAGACTTTTAAGAGCAGTTTTGGGAGGTGAGCTTTCTGTAGACTATGAAAACATTTCATAAAAAATTATGAATAAAAAAAATGATGTTCTTATTGGCTAAAAGTTTATCTCAAAATTTTTTGATGTGGCTTCTTTCTCACTCCAGGAAAACGTGCTTGTGCTGGGGAAGCCCTGGCACGTATGGAGATCTTTCTCTTCCTTACAACTATTCTTCAGAAGTTCACACTGAAAACCACAATGAATGTAGAGGACATTGAAATCACCCCAGAACCTAATAGTAACGCATCAAGGCCTCGTGACTACACAATGTACGTTGTTCCTCGTTGATGTCTAACTATATTTGGTAGTGAGTTAAATTAGAATTAGAGATGGACCAATAATGTTACCCAGAAAACAAATGAATTGATACAACCTATAATTATAACATACTGTACATATAAGTGCTCTAGGGTTTTTCTTTTGTTTTGTTTTTTAGTACCAATATCTACATACATTTTAGCCCAAATATGTAATGTTTGAAAGAAGCTGACCCCTTAAAATAAAATATGTTAACTGTCAGAGAATTTCTTGTACAATTAGTTAATTGAATTTATTAAAAAAAATACAATGACCAAAATGTTGTCCATATATTGATATTGGTTTACTTTTATTTTATTGTGTTTAGACCATGCACCATTTTCTAAGCCTCCTTATAAGTCCACTTGGGTATGTAGTCTGTGGGGCTATGCACAATATTCTTGGTGACAAATTGAGTTGTAATCTATGTCATGACATAAGTACCACACTTACTGCTACTGATATCTGTTACTATACATCCATGTATCCAGCTGTTTTTTCCTGTTGTGTTACTGCATTGTTATCCTACCTTTAAATAACCAATCCAATCATGTTCCACTTTTATTACGATAAGTAATATACAAGAAAATATTATAATACCTCCTTTTGAGTTTTTTTATCCTAAATGCATAATTTTACTATATACTCATGTCTTACACTACACTAATGTCTGCGTGTGTACGTGGAAAAAAATGCTGGTTTATCCCTGTTACCTGATGTAGGTTACCTTAATGTATCTGTTTTTTTTTTCCTTTTATTTCAGCTGCTTATCACAACATAATTATAGCCAAACAGCCACACCGTGAAGATAGTTCCAACCAATCAAATCCTGTATAAAGTCATCATCTGATTAAACACAAACCCCTTGATAGAAAACTGCCTGTAGATATCACTGTTGTCCACTAAATGAGTTTTTACAACTCAATTTGACCTCTTTGGCCCCTCTCAGGACAGAAGTTTTAGGAGTCTATTTTCCTGCCCTATGTACTTGAAAGCTTTTATGGCTTTTTTTTTTTCTTTTTTTTTCTTTCCTCACAGGCCTTACCTGTAGTATCTGTATGGGATGGTAGCTTCTGATATTTGCATATAGGCCCTGGGATTTGGACTTTTTTACATTATTTCTTGTAAACTAATGTAGTCAGGAGAGGGGTTCAGCTTTTATTAGTATTGCACATCTTTCTCTTAAAACCAGCAAATAATACCACTGATAAACATATTAAACAAAGCAGGTTCTTCCAGTTATTCCTGAGGCACACCATATCAACCGTACCCTCCTGTGAATGAACTCTATTTGTTATAATGATCTTGCAATTATTATTATTAAAGGGACAGTCTACACCAGAATTGTTATTGTTTAAAAATATAGATAATCCCTTAATTACCCATTCCCCAGTTTTGCATAACCAACACTATTATAGAAATACACTTTCTACCTCTGTGATTACCTTGTATCTAAGCCTCTGCAAATTGCCCTATTATTTCAGTTCTTTTGACAGATTTGCAGTTTAGCCAATCAGTGCTCACTCCAGGGTAACTTCACATGCATGAGCTCAATGTTATCTATATGTAACACATTAACTAATGCCCTCTAGTGGTCAAAATGCATTCAGATTAGAGGTAGTCTTCAAGGTCTAAGAAATTAGCATATGAACCTCCTAGGTTTAGCTTTCAACTAAGAATAACAACAACCATGCCAAGTTCAAAGTAACTTAAATCCCCTTTCTTCCCCATTCTGAACTTCAGCAAGTCGTCTTCACCACGTCTAGATGTCTAAATGCATTGAGTTGCTGCCATGTGATTGACTGATTAGCAATTTGTGTTACCAAGCAATTGAACAGGTGTACCTAATAAAGTGGCCAGAGAGTGTATGTGTATGTATGTGTGTGTGTATATATATATATATATATATATATATATATATAATGTAAATATTTGCATAGGAAATTAGCACATCTAGGCAAGAATCCCTGCTTGCTTTTTCCCCAGAAATAACTCATATACAATGTTACCAATGCACAAGAGAATTCTAAGTAAGTTATGCAAATTAGATATGCAAATAGTTTTAACAGGACTGATGAGTTCCAAATAGAACGAAACAGGCTGTCTAGGAGTGATTTCTGATTTTCTGCTATAGTCCTGTTAAAAGGATAGCTGTGTTAAAACAGTATTTTTGAAGCAAAAAAACTGAGAATTTGCATATCTAATTTGCATAACTTACCCAGAATTCTCTTGTGCATTGGTAACATTGTATATGAGTTATTTCTGGGGGAAAAGCAAGCGGGGATTCTTGCCTAGATGTGCTAATTTCCTATGCAAATATTTACATTGATTTAATTTTGAGATATGGAGGATTTTAATTTCAGTTTTTTATCTCCCCCCATAATTTTAATGAATTTTTATATATATATATATATATATATATATATATATATATATATATATATATATAAAAAAATCAAAGAATACAGGATAGCGCAGGTTAAACAGCTAGTATATACTAATCTAAATCAAGATATAGTATCATGAAAGATATAAGTCTGCGATCAATCGTACCAATTATAGTAATATAAGAAGAAGAATAAATATAAAAATAAGTTAAAAATCTGTTAAAAATATGTGGTAAAATACACAGTCCCAAAAGTTGATAAAAGTGAGGTCAGAAAGATAATCTTCATCAATTTCTCCCCTTATGGATGTGCACTTACTTCCAGTCCCCTCAATCATATGAGGTAAGAATGTAGCAATATCACTGATGGGCTAGGCACCTCCTGTAGTATGGATCAAGCTGGTCGTGGATCTCTGAAGATTGCAGAATCTTGTCACTATTTGCTCATGTAGAAATCCAGCACACACCCTTGGTTCTTGTGCTCTCTTAGTGGATGGAAACTCCACCTCTGTTGGGATCCACGCAGCATAATGGAGAGTGGGCGGGAAGTCCTTTCCCTATTGGCCCTGAGCCCTGTGTTGGCGTCTCCCACATGGCAGTCAAGAGACATAGCACCAGAGTGCCCAGAGTAAAGCAAAGTTATTTATCTGTTTCAGTGTGCATTGCATTACGATCGGGTTGATTGACACCCCTGCTGGCGGCCTATTGGCCGCGAGTCTGCAGGGGGCAGCATTGCACCAGCAGCTCTTGTGAGCTGCTGGTGCAATGCTGAATACGGCAAGCGTATTGCTCGCCGTATTCAGCGACGTCTGTCGGACCTGATCCGCACTGTCGGATCAGGTCCGACAGACCTTGATAAATATGGGCCAATGAATCTTCAATATTCTCTATCTATAAGTGCACTGGTTTTTAAACCTGTCCTCAGACCTCTCTAACAGGCCAGATTTTGAGGATATCTGAACTAGAGCACAGGTGAAATAATCAGCTAATTAGTAAACATGGTTATTTTACCTGCTCGCATCCAAAATAATCCTGAAAACCTGGCCTGTTGGGGAGGCCTGAAGACAGGTTTGAAAACCAGTGTTCTAGAGCAAATGCAAAGGACATGTTGAGGTCAGTTTTTGAGTAGGGTGTCCATATTGCCGCTTTAAAACATATATATATGTCAGGGCTGTTTAGAGAAATGTTTGAATAATGTTCCATTATAAGAACCCTGACACATGTATTTTTCATATGTGTCCTATTTTAAAGCAGCAATATGGCCACCCTATTTCTGAGTCTTTATTTGCTTCCATACACAGTAGCAACAGTTCACAGAGTCAGTCTTTGCTCTATTAGCACTTAGTAGACACAGACAACTCCTATCTGCAGCAACAAGTCATTTCCTTCAAATACTAAAAACTACACAGCAAAATGTTAGTACTAACAGTCACACAGCATTCCCTGACTTCTCTCTTACTGAGATTATCAGCCTTTAAAAAACTTTCCTTTTTGCAGGCTGTATGCTGCAATCATGAGCAACACCTGTGGTTAATTGGAGGTAATGCAAAAACCTGGCACGGACAATATGGCTTTTTATACTGGAATATCCTTCCTCCAGTTACTCCATTCCAGGGACCCTGAACACAAATTACAATTTGCTAAGCACCACACAAGACACTTTTCCCTGGAATTTACCCCTTCACACCGTTAGGACTATCCATGCCTTGCAAACAGTGCTGGGCTTTATCGCTGTTAGAACAGCATGGAACGTCCTACCTTATATAGCATCCTGCAGCCTCCCCCGTTGATGCAAGCAAGAGTCAGTACTGGGGGGTGGGCCTAGCTGCAAAGGCAGACCCAATGATCTGATCTAAGCCTTGAAATCACATGATCCATTGACAATCGCGTGATTTAATGTTTACAGCAAGTGTTTACAGCACAAAGGGGTTAATACGCTGTGTGTATTTATTTATATACATACACATGATTGATAGAAAGATAGATAGATCATTTTTATTTTATTATTATAATGTAGATATGATGTCTAAATAATTTGTAAAAGGTATCTCTGCTATTTTATTAAAAAATATTTTTTTAAAGGGACATTAAACCCCAATTTTTTTCTATCATGATACAGATAGAGGATACAATTTTAAACAACTTTCCAATTTACTTCTGTTCTCTAATTTGCTTTATTCTCTTGGTATCCTTTGTTAAAGGAGCAGCAGTGAACCACTGGGGACTAGCTAAATGCACTGTCTGAGCCAATGACATGTGACATATGTTGTAAATCATATGCTCTATCTGAATCATGAAATATTTTTTATCAATTGCATGCATAAGATAGAAAATATTAAAAACACATTACATCAATACATAAATCAATAAAATATGTAAAATACTTAAAAACATAATTTATGTAAGAACTTACCTGATAAATTCATTTCTTTCATATTGGCAAGGGTCCATGAGCTAGTGACGTATGGGATATACAATCCTGCCAGGAGGGGCAAAGTTTCCCAAACCTCAAAATGCCTATAAATACACCCCTCACCACACCCACAATTCAGTTTAACGAATAGCCAAGCAGTGGGGTGATAAAGAAAGGAGTAGAAAGCATCAACAAAAGAAATTTGGAAATAATTGTGCTTTATACAAAAAATCATAACCACCATAAAAAGGGTGGGCCTCATGGACTCTTGCCAATATGAAAGAAATGAATTTATCAGGTAAGTTCTTACATAAATTATGTGTTTTTTTCATGTCCATGAGCTAGTGACGTATGGGATAGCAATACCCAAGATGTGGAACTCCACGCAAGAGTCACTAGAGAGGGAGGGATAAAAATAAAAACAGCCATTTTCCGCTGAAAAAATTAATCCACAACCCAAAAAAATAAGTTTATTCTCATAAATGAAAGAAAAAAACTTAAATCAAAAGCAGAAGATTTAAACTGAAACAGCTGCCTGAAGAATGCCTGAAGAACTTTTCTACCAAAAACTGCTTCTGAAGAAGCAAATACATCAAAACGGTAGAATTTAGTAAATGTATGCAAAGAGGACCAAGTTGCCGCTTTGCAAATCTGATCAACTGAAGCTTCATTCTTAAAAGGCCCACGAAGTGGAGACTGATCTAGTAGAATGAGCTGTAATTCTCTGAGGCGGGCTTGACCTGACTCCAAATAAGCTTGATGAATCAAAAGTTTTACCCAAGAACCAGAAAAGTTTTAACCAAGAAGCCAAGGAAATAGCATAAGCCTTCTGACCTTTCCTGGGACCAGAAAATAAAACAAATAGACTGGAAGTCTTCCTGAAATCTTTAGTAGCTTCCACATAATATTTCAAAGCTCTTACCACATCCAAAGAATGTAAGGATCTTTCCATTCTTCTTAGGATTAGGACACAAGGAAGGGACAACAATTTCTCTACTAATGTTGTTAGAATTCACAACCTTAGGTGAAAATTGAAAAGAAGTCCGCAAAACTGCTTTATCCTGATGAAAAATCAGAAAAGGAGACTCACAAGAAAGAGCAGATAGCTCAGAAACTCTTCTAGCAGAAGAGATAGCCAAAAGGAACAACACTTTCCAAGAAAGTACTTTAATGTCCAAAGAATGCATAGGCTCAAATGGAGAAGCCCGTAAAGCCTTCAAAACCAAATTAAGACTCCAAGGAGGAGAAATTGATTTAATGACAGGCTTAATACAAACTAAAGCCTGTACAAAACAGTAAATACCAGGAAGTATAGCAATCTTTCTGTGAAATATAACAGAAAGAGCAGATATTTGTCCCTTCAAGGAACTTGCAGACAAACCCTTATCCAAACCATCCTGAAGAAACTGTAAAATTCTAGGAATTCTAAAAGAATGCCAGGAGAATTTATGGGAAGAACACCATGAAATGTAAGTCTTCCAAACTCGATAATAAATCTTTCTAGAGACAGCTTGTAACATAGTATTAATCACTGAGTCAGAGAAACCTCTATGACTTAGTACTAAGCGTTCAATTTCCATACCTTCAAATTTAATGATTTGAGATCCTGATGGAAAAACGAACCTTGAGACAATAGGTCCGGCCTTAACGGAAGTGGCTAAGGTTGGCAACTGGACATCCGAACCAGATCCGCATACCAAAACCTGTGTGGCCATGCTGGAGCCACCAGCAACACAAACGATTGTTCCATGATGATTTTGGAGATCACTCATGGAAGAAGAACTAGAGGCAGGAAAATGTAAGCAGGATGATAACAACAAGGAAGTGTCAGCGCATTCACTGCCTCTGTCTGAACATCCCTGGACCTGGACAGGTATCTGGGAAGTTTCTTGTTTAAATGAGAGGCCATGAGATCTATCTCTGGAAGACCCCACATCACATCTGAACAATCTGAGAAAACACATCTGGATGGAGAGACCACTCCCCTGGATGTAAAGTCTGACGGCTGAGATAATCCGCCCCCCCAATTGTCTACACCTGGGATATGCACCGCAGAGATTAGACAGGAGCTGGATTCCGCCCAAGCAAGTATCCAAGATACTTCTTTCATAGCTTGGGGACTGTGAGTCCCACCCTGATGATTGACATATGCCACTGTTGTGATATTGTCTGTCTGAAAACAAATGAACGGTTCTCTCTTTAACAGAGGCCAAAACTGAAGAGCTCTGAGAATTGCACGGAGTTCTAAAATATTTATTGGTAATCTCGCCTCTTGAGATTTCCAAACCCCTTGTGCTGTCAGAAATCCCCAAACAGCTCCCTAACCTGAAAGACTCGCATCTGTTGTGATCACAGTCCAGGTTGGAAGAACAAAAGAAGCCCCTTGAACTAAACGATGGTGATCTACCCACCACGTCAGAGAGTGTCAAACATTGGGATTTAAGGATATTAATTGTGATATCTTTGTATAATCCCTGCACCATTGGTTCAGCATACAAAGCTGTAGAGGTCTCATGTGAAAACGAGCAAAGGGGATCGCGTCCAATGCTGCAGTCACGAGACCTAAAACTTCCATGCACATAGCCACTGAAGGGAATGACAGACTAAAGTTGCCGGCAGGCTGCAACCAATTTTAAACGTCTCTTGTCTGTTAGAGACAGAGTCATGGACACAGAATCTATCTGGAAGCCTAAAACGGTGACCCTTGTCTGAGGAATCAAGAAACTTTTTGGTAAATTGATCCTACAACCATGTTTACGAAGAAAAAACACTAGTTGATTTGTGTGAGATTCTGCAGAACGTAAAGACTGAGCTAGTACCAAGATATCGTCCAAATAAGGAAACACCGCAATACCCTGTTCTCTGATTACAGAGAGTAGGGACCCTAGAACCTTTGAAAAGATTCTTGGAGCTGTTGCTAGGCCAAATGGAAGAGCAATACATTTGTAATGCTTGTCTAGAAAAGAGAATCTCAGGAACTGATAATGTTCTGGATGAATCGGAATATTAAGGTATGCATCCTGCCAGTCTATTGTGGACATATAATGTCCTCGCTGAACAAAAGGCAGAATAGTCCTTATTGTGTCAGGGTGCCAGGAATCAGACTGAGACGAGAAGTGCAAAAATAATCACACCTTTATTAATAGCAAAAAATAATAAAAAGACCACAAGTCAAATAACAAGCCAGGAGTCAAAACCAGAGCTGGTAGTCAGATGAGCCGAGTCAGGAGCCAAAGCGAATAGTCAGACGAGCCAGAATCAGGAACAAGGAAAACAACAGAGTCAGGAACAAGCCAGGGATCAGGAACCAGGAAGGACGTCAGGCAGCCAGGTAATTCACAGGAACTCTCACAAACAGGTCTGAGACAACGCAAAGGCAAAGCATACTGAACAGAGGCCCTTTAAATAATAAGTGATGACATCACAATTCTGAGACTGCATCCTGTCTCACATGGATGATGCACACCAGTCTGTCCATAAAAGGAAGTGTAAAAAATGAGCAGCATCCCCCACAATGCACCATAGTCAGGAAGAGAGGTGAGTAACATGGCTGTCAGCAGCACATGGCAAACAACAGGGAAAAAACCCTGACAGTACCCTACCCTCAACGACCCCTCCCCCACGGGAGGACAAAAGGCTTATTGGGGAAACGGCATGGAAGGCACGGAGGAGGGCAGGAGCATGAACATCAGAGGAGGGAACCCAAGAACGCTCCTCTGGACTGTAGCCCCTCCAGTGAACCAAATACTGTACACGGCCCCTGGACATACGAGAGTCAATAATGCTGCTGACCTCATACTCCTCATGGTTGTCAACAAAGATAGGATGGGGACGAGGCAACACAGTGGTAAACCGATTACAAACCAATGGTTTCAAGAGGGAGACATGAAAAACATTGGAGATGCGCATAGCATGAGGAAGGTCAAGAGCATAGGCCACAGGATTAACCCGTCGAATATTCGAAAAGGACCAACATAACGGGAAAACCAATTTATTGGAAGGCACACGAAGGTTCAAGTTGCGGGAGGACAGCCAAACTCTCTCACCAACCTGGTAGGAAGGTGCGGGCAGACGCCTACGATCAGCCTGGAACTTTTGGCGCTGCATAGAACGATGAAGGCAATCCTGAATCTGCACCCACATGGTCAGTAAGAATGAGCACTGGCACGCTAGTACCCTCGAGAAGATGCCTCCATTCCTTGAGTGCCAAAATTATGGCCAGTAATTCCCTGTCGCCAATTTCATAATTGTACTCCACTGGAGACAATTTCTTAGAGAAGAAACCACATGGATGCAAGGAACCGTCAGGCATAGGACGTTGAGACAAGAGGGCACCTACTCCAGTGTCAGACGCATCGACCTCAAGAACGAAAGGCAGGACAGGGTTAGGATGATCCAAAACTGGAGCGGCAGCAAAGGCAGTCTTAAGACTAACAAAGGCCTTAATGGCAGTAGGTGACCAATGGAGTGGATCATTCTCTTTGCGGGTCATGTCTGTGATAGGTTTGACCAAGGAAGAAAAGTTTTTAATAAACTTTCTATAGTAATTGGCAAACCCCAAAAAACGTTGAATAGACCGAAGACCAACTGGGCGAGGCCACTGCAGAACTGCAGATAACTTGTCAGGATCCATGGAGAACCCTGCAACGGAGATAACATAACCTAGGAAGGTTACTTGAGTCTGATGGAACTCACATTTCTCGAGTTTACAAAACAGGCCGTTCTCACGTAGTCTCTGAAGAACCTGTGTAATATCAGAACAATGAGCCTCAAGTGTGGGTGAGTGTATGAGGATGTCGTCTAAGTACACCACAACACACTGTTGCAACATATTTCGTAGGACATCATTAATAAATTCCTGAAAAACAGCAGGAGCATTACATGGGCCAAAGGGCATTACAAGATACTCATAATGCTCGCTCCTGGTGTTAAATGCTGTTTTCCATTTGTGACCCTCCTTAATCCTAACAAGATTGTACGCTCCTCTCAAATCAAGTTTAGTAAAGACCGTAGCTCCCTTGAGGCGGTCAAAGAGTTCCGTAATGAGCGGAATAGGGTAAGCATTCTTAATGGTAAGACGATTAAGACCCCTATAATCGATACATGGTCTTAACTCGCCACCATTTTTCTTCACAAAGAAGAGGCCAGCCCCTGCAGGAGAGCAGGATTTGCGGATGATTCCCCGCAATAGAGCATCGGCAACATATTCCTCCATAGCACAATTCTCTGCAACAAACAGAGGGTACGCCGGGCCCGAGGAGGAATGGCTCCGGGTTTCAGGTCTATGGCACAATCGTAAGACCGGTGAGGAGGCAATGTACCGGCACGCACCTTGTCAAACACGTCTAGGAACTCTTGGTACTACTCTGGCAATTGAGATACCGAAGAAGTGCACAAGACTTTAACTGGTTTCCAAAGACAAGTGGAAATACATTGCGGGGACCACGACAAAATTTCGGACCTGCGCCAGTCGAGACTGGGATTGAGCTTTTGGAGCCAGGGATAACCCAGAACAACTGGAAAATGCGGAGAGTTTATCACCTGGAACTGGAGGGTATCAAAATGGAGAGCCCCAACAGCCATGGACAACGGAGCAGTTTCGTGAGTAACGAGTGCGGGCTGAAGGGGCCTGCCATCAATGGCCTCAATAGCAAGCGGAACGGACCAAGGCAAAACAGGATGGAGTGCTTTGATATAAAAGCACTGTCAATGAAATAGCCCGCAGCACCAGAGTCAACAAGAGCCTGAGTGACTATGGAGGAGTCCACCCAGGAAAGGACAACCATGACAAAAGGTTTCTCCTTAAGCGGTTCCGGGGACGAGGATAAACCACCCAAGGTCCTTAGGTGTGAGCGTTTCCTGGCCGTGTAGGACAAGACTTCAAAAGGTGGCCCTGTAACCCACAATAGAGGCAGAGCCCCTCCCTCCTCCTAAAGGCCCTCTCCGCCGCGGAGAGACGCGTGAATCCCAACTGCATTGGCTCAGCAGTACCTGGTGACTCGGGACCAGGAGGCATGGGAGGAGAGGGAGGCATGGGTGGGAACGAACACGTAGAAGACAATGGAACAGGAGGCTTCCACAAGCGCTTCTTGAAAGAGGGCCTCTCTCTGAGTCTGATGTCAATTAGGATCAAAAAAGACACCAATGCTTTGAGATCCTCTGGTAAATCTCTGGCAGCAACTTCATCTTTAATAGCATCAGAGAGCCCATGAAAGAAGGCGGCAACAAGGGCTTCATTGTTCCAACCTACCTCTGCGGCAAGCATACGGAACTCAATAGCATACTGAGCAACAGATCTTGTACCTTGCTGAATGGACATGAGTTGTTTAGCAGCAGAGGAGGAGCGAGCTGGAACATCAAATACCCTTCAAAAGGAGGCCACAAATTCAGGGTAATTTGAAATCACAGGTTTATTAGTCTCCCACAAGGGATTAGCCCAGGCAAGAGCTGTGTCAGAGAGTAACGAGATGAGAAATCCCACCTTAGCTCTGTCAGAGGGAAACGCCTGAGGTAACATCTCAAAGTAAATGCCCACCTGGTTCAAAAACCCTCTGCACTGAATAGGATCGCCTCCATATTGCTGAGGTAGAGGTGCAGAACCGGACATGCTCCTGGTAGGCATAGGTGCAGCAGTGGAAACAGGAGCAGCCATAACTTGCGGGACACTTTGGTCCAAATGTGCAGTGCGAGTCAGCAGGGTTTGCAGGGCTAGTGCAAATTGATCCAAGTGGTGATCCTGTTCATCCATCCTGGAAATGATGGCAGGTAAAGGTGGATTATTAGCACCATCAGGATTCATGGCCTTTGCATAATGTCAAGGTGCCAGGAATCCGACTGAGACGAGAAGTGCAAAAATAATCACACATTTATTAATAGCAAAAAATAATAAAAAGACCACAAGTCAAATAACAAGCCAGGAGTCAAAACCAGAGCTGGTAGTCAGACGAGCCGAGTCAGGAGCCAAAGCGAATAGTCAGACTAGCCGGTATCAGGAACAAAGAAAACAGCAGAGTCAGGAACAAGCCAGGGATCTGGAACCAGGAAGGACGTTAGGCAGCCAGGTAATACACAGGAACTCTCACAAACAGGTCTGAGACAACGCAAAGGCAAAGCATACTAAACAGAGGCCCTTTAAATAATAAGTGATGACATCACAATTCTGAGACTGCATCCTGTCTCACATGGATGATGCACACCAGTCTGGCCATAAAAGGAAGTGTAGGAAATGAGCAGCATCCCCCACAATGCACCATAGTCAGGAAGAGAGGCGAGTAAAATGGCTGCCAGCAGCACATGGCAAACAACATGGAAAAAACCCTGACATATAGTCACCATTTTGAAAGTTGGTACACTTACATAAAGATTAAACATTTTCAGATCACGAACTGGTCTGAATAAATTTTCCTTCTTTGGGACAATGAATAGATTTGAATAAAATCCCAAACCTTGTTCCTGAAAAGGAACTGGCATGATTACCTCTGAAGACTCCAGGTCTGAAACACACTTCAGGAAAGCCTGAGCTTTTACTGGATTTGCTGGGATACGTGAGAGAAAAAATCTTCTCACAGGAGGTCTTACTCTGAATCCTATTCGATACCCTTGAGAGACAATGCTCTGAATCCATTGATTTTGGACAGAATTTATCCAAATATCCTTAAAATCTTAATCTGCCCCCTACCAGCTGAGCTGGAATGAGGGCCGCACCTTCATGCAGACTTAGGGGTTGACTTTGATTTCTTAAATGGCTTGGATTTATTCCAATTAGAGGAAGGCTTCCAATTGGAAACAGATTCCTTGGGGGAAGGATTGGGTTTTTGTTCCTTATTTTGACGAATGGAACGAAAACGGTTAGAAGCCTTAGATTTACCCTTAGGTTTTTTATCCTGAGGCAGAAAAACTCCCTTTCCTCCAGTAACAGTTGAAATAATAGAATCCAACTGAGAACCAAATAAATTATTTGAGATAGAGATAGTAATCGAGATTAAGATGTCATATCAGCATTCCAAGATTTAAGCCACAAAGCTCTTCTAGCTAAAATAGCTAAAGACATGGATCTAACATCAATTTTGATAATATCAAAAATGGCATCACAAATAAAATGATTAGCATATTGCAGTAAGCGCATAATGCTAGATATGTCAGAATCCAATTCTTGTTGCGCTAAATTCTCCAACCAGATAGAATTCTATCAGCCAATCGGAATTGAAGGGACGCCATCTTGGATGACGTAATTTAAAGGAACCTTCATTCAGTGTTAGCCATGGAAAGAAGAGGATGCTCCGCGTCGGATGTCTTGAAAATGGACCCGCTCCGCGCCGGATGGATGAAGATAGAAGATGCCGTCTGGTTGAAGACTTCTGCCCGTCTGGAGGACCACTTCTGCCTGTCTGGAGGACCACTTCTGCCTTGATTCGTTGAGGACTTCGGCCCGGTTGGGTGAAAACTTCTCCCGGTAAGGTGATCTTCAAGGGGTTAGTGTTAGGTTTTTTTAAGGTGGTATTGGGTGGGTTTTAGAGTAGGGTTGGTTGTGTGGGTGGTGGGTTTTAATGTTGGGGGGGATTTGTACTTTTTTTACAGGTAAAAGAGCTGATTACTTTGGGGCAATGCCCCGCAAAAGGCCCTTTTAAGGGCTATTTGTAATTTAGTGTAGGGTAGGGCTTTTTTATTTTGGGGGGGCTTTTTTATTTTGTTAGGGGGATTAGATTAGGTGTAATTAGTTTAAAAATCTTGTAATTTGTTTATTATTTTCTGTAATTTAGTGTTTTTTTTTTGTACTTTAGATAATTTTATTTAATTTATTTAATTGTATTTAATTTAGGGAATTTATTTAATTATAGTGTAATGTTAGGTGTCATTGTAACTTAGGTTAGGTTTTATTTTACAGGTAAATTTGTCTTTATTTTAAATAGGTAGTTATTAAATAGTTAATAACTATTTAATAACTATTCTACCTAGTTAAAATAAATACAAAATTGCCTGTAAAATAAAAATAAAGCCTAAGCTATATACAATGTTAGTTATATGTTAATGTTAGTTATATTGTAGCTAGCTTAGGGTTTATTTTATAGGTAAGTATTTAGTTTTAAATAGGAATTATTTAGGTAATCATAGTAATTTTATTTAGATTTATTTTAATTATATTTAAGTTAGGGGGTGTTAAGGTTAGGGTTAGACTTAGATTTGGCGGTTAATAACTTTAATATAGTGGTGGCGACGTTGGGGGCGGCAGATTAGGGGTTAATAAATGTAGGTAGGTTGCGGCGATGTTAGGAACGGCAGATTAGAGGTTAATAAAATGTGACTAGTGTTTGCAAGGCGGGAGTGTGGCGGTTTAGGGGTTAATATATTTATTATAGTGGCAGCGGTGTCCGGTTCGGCAGATTAGGGGTTAAAAAATGTATTTTAGAGTTTGCGATGTGGGAGGGCCTCGGTTTAGGGGTTAATAGGTAGTTTATGGGTGTTAGTGTACTTTTTAGCACTTTAGTTAAGAGTTTTATGCTACGGCGTTGTAGTGTAAAACTCTTAACTACTGACTTTAAAATGTGGTACCAGTATTGACAGGAGAGGGTGTACCGCTCACTTTTGGTCAGACTCGTAATACCGGCGCTATGCAAGTCCCATTGAAAAAAGAGGATATGCAATTTATGTAAGTGGATTTGCGGTATTTCCAAGTCTGGCCAAAAAAGTGAGCGGTACACCTGTACCTGCAGGACTCGTAATACCAGCGGGCGTTAAAAAGCAGCGTTGGGACCGGCCAACGCTGCTTTTTAAGCCTAACGCACAACTCGTAATCTAGCCATTTATTTCTTATCCTAGGTGGCAGAGAAAAATCACCTCAAACTCGCTTGTTTGGGGGGGGATTAACAGACCATGCTCTTACTCAATTCATTGCACAAGAGCAAGGGGTGGGATTAAAGAATTGCAGGCGGACAGGCTTTGCTTGAGAATTTGTCCACCTGCAGCTTGATAAACTCTCTGTTGGACATGCTAGTATTATTTTGGATATAATGGTAGAAAATAGATATGTACGTTCATTTTGTAACAAATGCACATTCATTGACAAAACAGGGAAAACGTACCCAGAAATGATGAAACCGGCTTCCTCCAATCACGGCGTTGCCTCAGGCAATGATTCCCCCGGGGGGGGGGGGGGAAGCCGTGATTGGTGGATGCCGGAATCGTCATTGCTGACGTATGAAGAGGCTTGCAACTGTCTGGTGAAGTGCTGGTGTGGCTTCAAGAAGAAAAGGTAAGTATTTTAACAAACTTGGTGAAATGTAAACTTTCATGAATGAGCTCCCATAAAAACCGGGCACTCATTCTTGAAAGTTTACCTTCACATTAAGTGCAGGGCCCTGGGAGCTACGACGCTATGCCACCAGCCGAAGCTCTGTGAAGAACAGGAGTGGGTTAGCTTTGCTACGGGGGACCTTTTTTACCTGTAGCAGAGAACATGTACATTCGGTTAACGGAAAAAAAATGTAAATGTTCCACGAATGGTCGCTATTAATTTCATTTTAAAATGAAATGAATCCCGAATAGCACGGGTGCAGGTTGTTCAAATTTCAAAGTATTTTAAATATCGCGAAAGAAAGATGCGACTAAACCGAATATTTTGCTAGTGCACAAGTCTAGTGAAAAAGAAAATAGGTCATGCCTCCAGGTTCATGTGTTTTATGTAATGTAGCGTCACCACTTTTTTATTCATAATGCAGAGCCACCACGGATTTATTATGTTTTGCAGAGCCACCCACTTTGCTACCTTATGTCATGCAGATATTCACATTATAGCTATTATAATAAAACAGAATAATAGTCAAGGATGTTATGTTCTCTACAGCTGCTTAATAAGACATCTTTATAACATTTTGTTAAGAATCAGTAATGGCCGGGTATAATTTCATAGGGAGAGGCGGTAAAATGTATCTTTGCATGTGTAGCCAAAAATTATAGCATCGGCCCTGCTCTCCATATATATGTCATGCTGCAACGCTTCCGGATGTTTTTGTTTCCCTGGTTACATACATTTTTAGCAGTGCATAGTGATGAGAGCGACAACGATGCGGTTGTATTCTGAAAGCAGCCAGGGGCAATAAAAGGAATGAGAGTGGCTGTGTTCCAATAAAACTTTATTTATGGACACCGAAATCTGAATTTGATATAATTTTCACATGCCATCAAATATTATTCTTCTTTAGATTATTGTTAAAGCATTTAAAAAAGATATGAAACATTCTTAAATCATGGGCCGTACAAAATCAGGTGGTAGCCTGATTTGGACACTGTGCCATAGTTTACTTGACCTACAGGTTTAGAATTATGATTTTGATTGGTACCTGTTAAAGTTAGAATAAAATAATATTAGTAAAGACTAAATAAAATATATTTAAAGGGACAGTCTAGTCCAAAACAAACTTTCATTATTCAGATAGGGCATGTAATTTTAAAGCATTTTCAATTTACTTCTATCCCCAATTTTGCTTTGTTTTCTTGGTATTCTTAGTTGAAAGCTAAATCTAGAAGGTTCATATGCTAATTTATAAGCCCTTGAAGGCTGCCTCTTAGCTCAGGGCATTTTGACAGTTTTTCACCACTAGAGGGTGTTAGTTCATGTGTTTCATATAGATAACACTGTGCTCACGTACGTGGAGTTCCTAGGAGCCAGCACTGATTGGCTAAAATGCAAGTCTGTCAAAAGAACTGAAATAAGGGGCAGTTTGCAGAGGCTTAGATACAAGATAATCACAGAGGTAAAAAGTGTATTAATATAACTGTGTTGGTTAAAAACTAGGGAATGGGTAATAAAGGGATTATCTATCTTTTATAACAATAAATATTCTGGTGTAGACTGTCCCTTTAAGTATGTTTTGGGAAATATTACATACCAATAATATAATTTAATTAAAGAAATAGAGAAACTCATATATATATATATATATATATATATATATATATATAAACATAAAGTGAGTGTAGCGCCACATTCAACTTCTCACCTCTGTTCCCCGGCGTTGTCCGTTGTGAACCTTGACCTCAGCTACCCGGCACAATGGAGAGTGAGTAAAGCGTAAGTGTGAGGTACTGCTGCAGCTATTCAAAAAGTGTCTGCCAAACACAGTAACAATAAATGTGGAACACAAGATGAGAATAGCGCATGCAGACCAAACCAAACCGCTTATATAAAACTTCCAAGTTTATTATGCCATATTAAAAACAGAAAAAACGTTTTAACATTGTGATGTGATTTTACTTGTTAGTTATTTTTGTATACCGTGCTACGGTTTTTCTGTTTTTAATATGGCATAATAAACTTGGAAGTTTTATATAAGCGGTTTAGTTTGGTCTGCATGAGCTATTCTCATCTTTTGTTCCATATATATATATATATATATATATATATATATATATATATATATATATATATATATATATATATATATATATATATATATATGTGTGTGTGTGTAGTGTTATTGTAATTATACAGACAGCCAGTAGATGACAGTGTGATCCAATACTTTATAAAACTGAATCAGATAATTAATAGATTAATACATTAATAGCCACTGAATTAAATTAAAAAAACACCACAGATAAGTACATAATGTTTTTAGTATATGTGTGTGTAAATATAAAGTACTGTGCAAAAGTGTTAGGCAGGTGTGAAAAAATAATGTAAAGTAAGAATGCTTTCATAACAGAATTGTTTATTTTTATCAATTAACATAATGCAAATAGGAGAAAAATCGAAATTAAATCCATATATGACTTTGCCTTCAAAACAGCATCAATTTTTCTAGGTACACTTGCATATAGTTTTTGTAAATAACTCTGCAGGTAGGTTGTTCCAAACATACACCTAGATTACGAGTTTTGTCGGTAAGGCTGTGCGGTGCTAACGAGCAGTTTATGCTCACCGCTCACCTACAGACAGCACTGGTATTACGGGTTTTTACAAACCCGGCGTTAGCCGCAGAAAAGTGAGCGGAGAGCAAAATTTTGCTTTACATCTCACCTCAATACCAGCACTGCTTACGTTAGCAGTGAGCTGGCTAAATGTGCTTGTGCACGATTTCCCCATAGGAATCAATGGGGGAGAGTCGGCTGGAAAAAAACCTAACACCTGCAAAAAAGCAGCGTTCAGCTCCTAACGCAGCCCCATTGATTCCTATGGGGAAATAAAAGTTATGTCTACACCTAACATGAACCCCGAGTCTAAACACCCCTAATCTTACACTTATTAACGCCTAATCTGCCGTCCCCGCTATCGCTGACACCTACATTATTAACCCCTAATCTGCCGCTCCAGACACCGCCGCCACCTACATTATACTTATGAACCCCTAATCTGCTGCCCCCAACATCGCCGACACCTACATTTTATTTATTAACCCCTACTCTGCAGCCCCCAATGTCACCGCCACCTACCTACACTTATTAACCTCTAATCTGCCGACCCCAACGTCGCCGCCACTATATTAAAGTTCTTAACCCCTAATACTAAGTCTAACCCTAACCCCCCCTAACTTAAATATAATTTAAATAAATCTAAATAAAATTACTACAATTAACTAAATTATTCCTATTTAAAACTAAATACCTATAAAATAAACCCTAAGCTAGCTACAATATAACTAATAGTTACATTGTAGCTAGCTAAGGATTTATTTTTATTTTACAGGCAACTTTGTATTTATTTTAACTAGGTAGAATAGTTATTAAATAGTTATTAACTATTTAATAACTTCCTAGTTAAAATAAAGACAAATTTACCTGTAAAATAAAACCTAACCAAAGTTACAATTACACCTAACACTACACTATAATTAAATTAATTCCCTAAATTAACTACAATTAAATACAATTAAATACAATTATCTAAAGTACGAAAAAAAAACACTAAATTACAGAAAATAATAAAATAATTACTAGATTTTTAAACTAATTACACCTAATCTAATCTCCCTAATAAAATTTAAAAAAAAACAAAATAATAAAAAGCCCTACCCTATACTAAATTACAAATAGCCCTTAAAAGGGCCTTTTGCGGGCCATTGCCCCAAAGTAATCAGCTTGTTTACCTGTAAAAAAAGTACAATACCCCCCTACATTAAAACCCACCACCCACACACCCAACCCTACTCTAAAACCCACCCAATCCCCCCTTAATAAAACCTAACACTAACCCCTTGAAGATCACCTTACCTTGAGAAGTCTTCACCCAACCAGGCCGAAGTCCTCAACGGAGCCAGGCAAAGTGGTCCTCCAGATGGGCAGAAGTCTTCATCCAAGCCGGGAAGAAGAGGTCCTCCAGACGGCATCTTCTATCTTCATCCATCCGGGCAGAGCAGGTCCATCTTCAAGACATCCGACGCAGAGCATCCTCTTCTTTCTTCATCCGACGACTGAATGAAGGTTCCTTTAAATGACGTCATCCAAGATGGCGTCACTTCAATTCCAATTGGCTGATAGAATTCTATCAGCCAATCGGAATTAAGTTAAAAAAAATCCTATTGGCTGATGCAATCAGCCAATAGGATTGAACTTCAATCCTATTGGCTGTTCTAATCTGAGAGAAGTGGGGAAGGGGGGGGCAGAGCCTTCCAAACTAATATAGCAACGCAATGCAGGGAGTGACTATAGGCCATGTTATAAATATATATGGGTGACTTCTAGAAGGAATAGTTTTCTGTTTACATGACTGAGGTGAGAGAGAGACATAACCTATACAAGATATTTAGGGAATGATAATAGAGCAGATCTGTCACATGTGATGGATATAAAGGGCTGAATACATAATAACAATAATCTAACATTAGGGAGATACTATCTGCAGTGTTCTAAAAAACGTGTAGTGACTGAGCTATATTACTGTTTAAAGCATCTGTTAGTAGACCATAGAAGGTAGGTGATTATATACTGAGGTCCCTGCCGCAGACCCAGCATTATAAGACAGCTAGTGGAACTTATGAAGTTAATAATAGAAGTAGATATAAATATGTAAAGGACTCAACCCATTACCAGAAACAACATGGGTATAGATAACATATAAGATTAATCTAGGGATGAGAACACAATAAATCATCCAGAAACACATATCTATGCTCCAAGGTTGTTAAATCTCCCCTAAGATGCCATAAAATGAACAATGTATAAAAAGGCTGTTGTAGTGTGACTAAAGCTTCACAATCATCTAATAGAGTGATTACCTCTAGTGCAAGGCAACAGTATACACTCAGAGAAAACCTGCTTACATTACAGATGAGCTGCTAAGTTATTAAACACTGTATAGGTTGCATTGAACAGATCAAATAGAGCCTATGATAAGAGCAAGATATAGGGGAGGATAGATAGAAATTAATTACAGCTAGCCAATAGGAATAGCATACAACGAAAGTGAGGAGCTAAACATGCTAAGATAACACAAAGTATTAGACTATTGTTAGGTGTGATGAGCATAACTTAAAAATATCAGTTAGTCAGTTAGACTCATGTAACAAAGTATAGGTCCCTAATTCTCAGAACATGAGTTCGTTATTTGGAGATCTATCTGTTAAAGGATGGAGATTTAGTGAAGTCCCACTGTGAGAATAATGTGGCTAAACCATATAGTTAGACATATCCCAGTGTTGCACAATCACTGTCTCGTGGTCAAGGATATTTTACCCAACTCCAATTTTCCTGATACACCTGTATGTCTCTGCTGAGTCTTGGTTAGACCTGCGATCAGCGCTTCCTGGCATTTGAATCTGACTCTCAGAGGATAGCACAGACCACCTACGTGAGCTGGATGATTGAGTTGAGAGAAGTGTTTCTGTGACCTCATAAGGCACCTTAAAATCTGCTGAAGTTTCCTTGAAACAGACATGTTGAGCATCCACTGATATTGTTGCCCTCCTTTCTTTCGTAATTCCTCCCAGCTCAGACTTATGTGGCCTCCATGTATCTGTCGCCGCTGAAGATTGTTGCTGGGGCCCTGAAGCATCTCCCCAGACAGGCAGTGTATTTTCCGTAGCGGGATGTGAAGTAGCGATAGAGAACACAGCCGAGGGTGAGCTAATTGTGGGTCTCAGTATATCCATGCAATCCGCATGGTGACGGTCTATGCGGGTGTTTAAGTCTTTCAGTAATAACATTATGGACTCCATAGGGAATGGTAATCAAGTGTTGGGTTTACTTTAGAGGAGGAAGAGTTATGGCAGGTAGTGTATAACATCAGCGGAGATGATGCTGCTTCAGCCCGGCTGGCCGGGGAGTGAGTGTTATGGACGTGAGCGTGGGTTCTTATTAAACACCCGGGTTCCCTGTAAAATTAGCTGCTCCGGCAGATTTTCTCTTACTATGTGCTAAGTAGAATCTTGTGATAGTTATTTTGTGGATACAGTGCTATAGTGATCGTACCCTCTGAGGAGTAAATAGCTATTATGTCAAACTGAAGCCCTCTATATATGAGCTACAATGACATGGGTGCTCATTTTTTATTCATAGAGGTATCTGGCATACTTCCCTGTATCGTCTGTTTGCTGTGTCTGGGATAACTGTTTGCAGTCGGGGGAATAGGCTGATCTACAGGCATCAGGTATATATGAGTGCCGTGGTCTATATCTATGCTGTTCAGTGCGGCATGGATTATCCAGCTCGATGGTCGCCTCTCAGAACGTCTGGAGTTTCCCCCATTAGAAACTGCTCCGGCTCAGTAGTTTTCATGAATTGTAGTCACGGATAGGGCATTTTTGGGTGTAGGCTATACGGAGCACCTAAGCCTAACACCCCCTAACTTTAAATTAAAATTACAATATAACTATATTTAAATAAATAAAAACTTACCTGTGAAATAAAAATAAACCTAACATTAAACTATAAATTAACCCAACATTACTATTCTAATAAAATAAATAAAATACCAATTAAAAAAACAAAATTACAAATTAAAAAAAAAATAACAATACGGAAAAATTGAAAACACGAATATTACAGAAATAATAAACAAAATTATCTAAAATGAAAACAATTACACCTAATCAAATAGCCCTATAAAAATAAAAAAGCCCCCCCAAAATAAAAACACCCACTAACCTACAATAAACTACCAATAGCCCTTAAAAGGGCCTTTTGTAGGGCATTGCCCTAAGTTTAACAGCTCTTTTACCTAGGAAAAAAATACAAAGTCCACTCAACAGTAAAACCCACCACCCAACCAACCCCCCAAAATAAAAAACCTAACTCTAAAAAAAACTAAGCTACGCATTGCCCCTAAAGGGGCATTTGTAAGGGCATTTCAACCATAGACATCAATAGGGTTGCATCACGACGATCCCCATTCCATACTTCAGGTGCTAGTTTTTTTTCTAACACTTTCTCCCATTGATGACTATGGGGGAAAGCGTGCACGAGCACGTAAACTCAGCTCTTGGCTTTTGTGCGGTATGGAGCTTAATGCACCATAACGCACAGCACAAGGAGGCTTTTCAGTAACTCGTAATGGCAGTGCTATGGAAAGTGCAATAATGCAAATTTTTGGCCGTTAGTTTCGCACCCTGTTTAGCGCAAAACTCGTAATCTAGGTGGGAGTTTGGCTTTTCCTCACCCAGCTTTATTCATCCTACACAGCGGTTTCTGATTTGGTTAATAATTGTGTTTTAACCTACATATTAAATTGATGATCATTAGCACCTGTTTGATATAATTATTTAATCAGGCACCTGACAATATAGTATGTCTAGTTACACGTGTACCTAGAAGAATTAATGCAAAGGGTGTGTCATGAGATGCAGGACACAGCATAGAAGGTACAACGCTATTTTATTGCAGAGCATAGAAGTATACAGCTTGCACAACACATCTAACTTAGTAACTGTGACACAGACTATAACGGCTATAAGCAACGCCCCCACCCAGTGATGTCGCCTCCCTCTCTCATTACATCTTCCCCTTTTTCAAAGGACAAAGCATATATTTTTTTTTTAGACTACATCAAATAACAAGGTATACAAGAAGCATACAAAAATAGTTTTGTTTAGTATACAACAAATAACAAGTTTAAGAGAATATATATGAACAACAAGAAATACAATCCTGACTTGAAAACTGAGGTAGCCTACCCTAGTCCACAGTGACCATGGGATTATTCTGCCCATTTTTCTGGTCACTGCTCTAACAAGTGCTAATCCTGATATCGGGCTGGAAGTTTCACCACTCTTCCACTTGATGTCATTTTACATGAACTGTCCTCTGATACAGAAGAAGGTGATTGAGAGTCTGCTGGAAGCAAAGAAGTATCCTGCTGTGATCTTGCTGAGGGGAAGGCACCCCTCTTAAAACAGGGGATCCCACCGGTGGTGGCTCTGAGGTTGGCTGGAAGACACCCACAGAGTGTAAAGTGGTGCAAATCTGACATCCTAGCATCAGCTGTGCCAGGCTAAGACCTGTGGCTTGGATGGGAGTTGCCCTATAGGCCAAGAGAGCTAGGTACAGCTCAGATTGCTTCAAAATAAACTTTGTTGTTTGAACTGCCCTTTCAGCCATTCCATTGGCCTGCGGGTAATGAGGACTTGACGTAGAATGGACAAAATCATATTCACTCCTGAAAGAACTGAACTCCATGGAAGCAAACTGCATTCCATTATCACTCACTAACTCCATTGATATGCCCCACCAGGCGAACAAGCTCTTGAGACAAGTGATAATGGCTTGACTGGTGATCTCATTCAAGGGTGCAATCTCCAAATACTAGGTACTTTTTCCCGTGCAGTTCACACAAATCAGCAGCTATTTTCTGCCATGGGCTTGCAGGCAGCGGAGTAGAAATCAAGGGCTCCCTTATATGAGCAGGCCGGCATTCCTGGCAAAAGGCACATTTTGACACATGGCTTGCAATATTGGAACTGATCCCAGGTCACCATACTGCTGTAGCTGCCCTTTCTCTGCACTTTGTAATGCCCAAGTGGCCATCATGAATCCTGCTTAACATCTCCTGCCGCATGCTAACAGGAATAACAATGCGGTCCAGGAACAGAACCAACCCATCCAGCTCTGTAAGCTGCGACCTCTCTGACTGGTAAGAACTTAAAGACATCCAGGCTGCTCGGCTCTTGGGCCAACCTTCTTTTATGTACTTAATAACTTCTCGAAGGTCTGTATCTAAATATGTCTCCTTTCTAATTTGCTCTAGATTCCCTGACTAAATGGATTTGGATGCCAGAACTGAATCCACATACACGTTCACATCTGATTCCGTTGAATATTTTTCAGCTGCAGCCAGCAGGAGCCTGGAAAGTGTATCTGCCACTACCAGTTGTTTCCCGGGCACATGCACTGCCTGAACGTTGAACCTAAGCAGCCTCATCAGAAGTCTCTGGCATCTTAGGGGTGTTTTGTCAATATCATATGAGTTGATTATAGGGACTAGGAAAGGCTGGAAGCTCTCACAGGCCCGAACTGCAGCCAGGCACTCTTTCTCAATTTGGGCGTATTTTGACTCATTCAGCTGCAGGAGGGTGGCCCCTAGCCCATAACTGCTCGTAGCAGCACTAACCACAGTCTTTTTAGAAGGGTCATAGAAACCTAACACTGGGGCAGACCCCAGCAAGGACTTGACCTGTACAAAAGCTTCTTCCTGTAAAGGACCCCAGACCCAGGCAACATCTTTCTTTAACAACTCTGTGATAGGGTGTAGTACTGTGGATAGATCTGGAAGGAACCTGCCCACATAATTCACAAGGCCCAATATTTGTTTCAGCTCGTGTACATCGGAAGGACTTTTCATCTGTTCAATAGCAGGGATTTTATCAGGGTCCTGCTTGATGCCTTCTCCATTGATGATATGCCAAAAGTAACATAACTTAGATTTTCTAAAATGGCATTTCTCTATATTTAATTTCAGCCCGGACTCTCTAATGGTCTGCAGCACACAACTCAATCGCTGATCATGTTCTTCCAATGTAGACCCATACACTAAAATGTCGTCCATGACGACTGCCGTGCCCTCATGGTCCCTTAGGAGGGAACTCACCTCTCTTTGAAAGATTTCAGGAGCAGAGGATATCCTGAAGGGGAGTCTGCAGAAGCAAAACCGACCTACCGGTTTAATGAAGGTAGTTTGTGGTACTGTGGATCTAAAGGTATCTGCCAGAAGCTGCTGGAATCATCCAGTGTAGAGAGGAACTTCACCCCAGCCAGTTTTAGAGCTATTTCTTCAAGCATCGGCAGCACATATCTCTCTCTCTTCACCGCCTCGTTCAGCCTTTTCAAATATACGCAGATGCTTACCTTCCCAATTTTCTTCGAAACAGGCACAATGGGGGCACACTAGTCAGTTGCTTCAACAACCTCTTCAATAACTCCCATATTCTTCATACGCAGAAGTTCCTTCTCCACTTGAGGCATGAGCGGGAACGGAATTCTATGGGGACTGGTAATGCTGTATGGAACTGCATCACTTTTAAGTGATATTCGGACTGGGTTGCAATTCAGTAGGCCCAATTCACCAAAACATGTCTTCAGAAATCTCATTCACTCTGGTGACCAGGCCCAAATCACAGGCTGCTTTTCTGCTGACCTCTAATTACATGTACCCACATGGTGAATTTCCTCTGCTTGTACTCATAGTTGGCAAGAAATTTCCCCGCACAATCGATGTGGCCACCAGGACTATGAACTTTCGTTGTAACTTTTGCCAGCTGAGGCATGAATGCTACAAGGGACATAACAGTGATGTCTGCTCCCGTGTCAATCTTGAAGGCAACCTTGGCTCCCATAACAGTAAGGGTAACCCGCCAATCTTCGTCTGAATCAGACCGTTCAACAACAGACCCTACAAGGGACACTTCTTGACCCTCCTGGTCACTATTCACCTGCATATCCTTAATGTATTTAGTTTTACATGCCACTTCAAAATGGCCCATTTGGTTACACTTTCTACATCTTTTATCTTTAGTGGGGCATACGACATTCTGATCATGGGTTCGGTTACACCGCATGCAGCGAGCCTGCTGCGCCCATCCGCTTCTGGGCCTATCTGTTGCCCTTGGTCTACCGCTCACGCTGCGCCTTTCACCTGCAGTTCTCCTGAACTGCGGCACTTCATCCACAATACTCTCAGACCTCAGATCAGCACTTTGCTTTTTCACCAGTTCACTCTGGCGGGCCATCCTAATAGCCCCATTTAATGTTAATTCAGCCTTCAACTGTAGCTTTAGTGAGACCTCAGCATCTGCAATTCCTATGACTATTCTGTCTCTGATTTGCTCTTCTTTAGCAACACCAAACTCACAGAATTCAGCTAGTTCATACAGGCTGTGCACGAATAACTCATCAGATTCTCCCAGAAGCTGAGCACGTTTGTGAAAACAAGCCCTCCCATGAATCACATTTCTTTTGGGCACAAAGTGGGCACTGAATTTGTTCATAACTATTTCAAAGTCAAATTCTTCCCCTTCTTGGAAAGTAAAGGCATTGAACACTGGCTCCACATCTTTCCCCATAGAGTATAAAAGAGAATTAACTTGTAGTTCATCACTCTCCTTGTCCAGCTTGGAAGCAGGGCCAGATTGGGCACCCGTGATACCGGAAAAAATCCCGGTGGGCCACCAGCCAGCAGCTCAGCTTGGCTGCATTAGAGAGAGAGCAGAGCAGCAATTAATTAGCAAATATTTTTGATGCAACACCGATATCATATTTATATATTGCGATTGCGGTAATACTAATAGTTACTTAGGCTAAGAGAGGCACACTGCTAGTACTAGACTGTGACTGTCTAACTAATAAGTTAACTCCCTCGGGACGACCCAGGCCCGCAACGCAACCTACCGCAAGCAAAGCCAATCAGACTGAGTCTGTGTCTGTCTGTCACTCACAGCTCAGTCTGTCACTGGATGAGGCCAGGGAGGAATGCCTGTGGGGGTGGGCTGGGCCGGCCCGGCTTTCATCACACTGAGTTGACTGACTAACTGTCCACTTACCACTTCATCGTCTCACACACCACGTGACATAGTGGAGGGAGCCTGGGAGCGTCAGCGAGCCTAGTTGAGTTGGAGGCCACGTGGGATCACGTGTTGGAGGGACGGACACGGACTAAGACGACGGACACGGCCGGCAACACAGAGGCAGAGAAGTCAGTCAGTGAACATACAGTAGTACCACCAGCTCATGCATAACATATATGTAATTAATAATTACCCTGTTGGCTGTTTTTAAATAGTTTAATAGTTTTGGCAAGCCATTCTATATAGATACTACATGATTGCTGTGTATGACTGGGTTTTTAGCCATTTCATTAAAAAAAAACCAGTATATATATATATATATATATATATATATATATATATATATATATACCGTATATATATATAGTGAATCTAATCCAAGGAAGGGCAACAACAGCCTTTAGAATAAAGAATGGAGGTTTGTATGCATTATATACAGACAGATGAATTCACCGGACAGTTTGGACACTAACAATTTATACTCCTGAAAGGGACTTAAGATTTTTTAATTTTTTTTACTGCCTGCTTTAAGTTAAAAGCATTCTCTCATCATAAATTACATTATCTCACAGAATATGAAGTATATATATATAATATATATACTATATATTCTGTGAGATAAATAATGTTCTTTATGAAGCAAGAATGCTTTCAAAAAATCTTAACTCCCTTTCAGGATTATTAGTGTCCGGTCATCTGTCTGTATAAATAATGCTTACAAAACCGGCTCCTTACTTTAATCTAAGGCTGATGTTGCTCTTCCTTGCATTAGATTCACTATATATATATGTATATGTATATATATATATTTCATATATATTCTGTGAGATATAATTAAAAGAGTGGATTATCAATTAATTTTGCACATTTTATTCCTTTTAATTGCACGCATGATTTTTATTTTAAACAAACAGTTCTTGCCGCTGCAGCTCCCTGAAGACTCCGTGCAAGTGAGATGCGGAAGTGGAGCAAACCACTGGGCAAATGCTAGAGGGGGTGCACGCTGCAGTAACCAAACGGCCAATCTGACAGGAAAAAACAAAAAGAGATGTAGCCGCACAACAGAAGAGGCACCAAAAAGGGGCTGAAAAAATAACAACTTTATCAGAAATCTCCTGACTAGTTTCGTGCCACATCAGGCACTTAATCATTATTTTTAACTTATTAAAGTTGTTATTTTTTCAGCCCCTTTTTGGTGCCTCTTCTGTTGTGCGGCTGCATGATTTTGATGTAACAAGTGCTGAATAATAAACATGGTTCATTACCTTCATGAAAAAAATATATTTACTCTGCCATTTTTAACAAAAATATGTCCATTCACTGAGATCACACACCTCACTGGTATGTAGTTTTTGTGTGTGTTAATCTAATTTTAGTTAGTAAAGAGGAAACAACTATGCCAGTGAGTTTGATACAGAATCAGGATCAATAGAATGAAAGATGGGTTTTAACTGTACATTATCCATTATAGTAAACACTTGGGTAAGGTGTGCCAAGTAAGTTTAACAGTAAGTTCCAATTTTTTTATAAAACTTAAGTGGAACTGATGTTTGATTAATAGTGTTTTCAACTGCAATGTATTTAAATGTCTTTGTCATTGTATGAGGTTCTTTATATTTCACATATATGTTGTACAGTGTTGAGATATTGTAGGCAGACAATGAGAGTGTTGCTTATTACATAGGTTGAAAGGTGTCAGTGCTTTATGATACAGGTTAATATGTGGTAGATGTCTCACTTTTTCACATGTTGTAGCAGGGTGATACACCATTTTGTATTGCTTTATTAAAAAGTTGTCAGGAAAATCATTGCAAGAAAATGCATTTTATGCAGTAACATAAACAAACATGTAAGTCTGTTGTACACCTTACCTTTTATGGGAATTTAATCCATATATGCTTTTAAGTGTTCTTTGGAATGAAGAACAGTGGTTCAACTCATGAGTTACTGCAGTAAAACTGTTACACATAACAATATTCTTGTGACTACAATAAATTGTAATAATCCCCTCTATTTCAGTTTATTTAAACCTTAAAACTCTAAACTCTTTTCTAATTTTTTTCAATAATATAAGTTAACACGTTTATTAAGCGCAAGTCTGCAATGCTGCTTAAAGATAACTTGCAATCTTATAGCTTTCACTTTATTTATATTTTATTATTTACACAGATACACACACACACACCACGCATACATACACACTTACACACACATATACCCACACACATATACAAATACACATACACACACAAACACACACACAAACATACACACACACATGCACCCATACAAACACATAAACACACACACAGCTTTACACAGCTTGGCCTTAAAGGGACAGTTTACTCAAAAATTCTCTCTCCTTTAATTTGCTCCCTATTATCCACAACTTTACCTGTTGGAGTGTATTACATTGTTTACAATTATTTCCATTACCCTTATATTGGCATTTAAAATAGTTTATTTAGCCTGTGGTATGGTATCCCCACCTATTCTGAAAGTTTTTGGCCTTAAGGCCAAGCTGTGTAAACACAGCCAGCAGAAGAAATTACACTGACTCCCAGTAAAGTATAGAAGAGATAAGGAAATTAAATGTTAATTATTCATTGTTCTCTACAACAGTGATTTTCAACCTTTTTTTTTTTGCCACGGCACATTTTTTTACATTAAATGGGATCACAAGCAACATCTGTTGCTGTATGCAGATGATTTGTTGTTATTTATAGGCAACCCTGCTACTAATTTGAAATCTCTTTTGGAAGTAATTAAAAATGTTGGTACCTTCACAGGTTATAAAATTAATGTTAACAAATGGGAGGTTACCTGGTTGCAAAATAAGCAAAATAAGCACTCTGACAAACACCTCACTTAAAATAACAGACGGATCCTTTAAATATCTAGGTATTCAGATACATGTGAACCCCAATAAATTATACCACTTAAATTTGACAAACACCATAAGCAATATAAAACTTCTGCTTTCGGGATGGCATAACTTACCCCTATCTCTCATGGGACGTATCCACCTTTTTAAAATGGTGGAGCTACCCAAACTCGTATACCCCCTGCAGATGCTACCTCTCCTTACTCAACAAGACACCAAGTCAATACAGTCAGCTCTGGGACAGTTTATCTGGAGGGGAAAGAAACATAGGATAGGGAAAGATTACCTGGCTTTGTCCTTAGATAGGGGAGGACTGCGTCTTCCGAATATTGTATGGTACAATTCGGGCCACCCTAGCCAAACTCATATTGGACTGGCTGGTTGGTAACAATCGATTTACTGTCCCCACTATAGAAGATAATTTTGTTAAACCTATGTGCCTAGCCTTCCTGCCCCATGCGAACTTCACTTCACTACCGTTACAGATACAGCGCCATATATTATATAGGGATCCGCTTAGGGCTTGGGCCAAGTTGTGCAGGTTATGGGGGATAGACAAATCAGTGAGTAAATATCTGCCAATTCAGGGTAATCTGAATTTTCTACCTGGATACACCACAAAGGCATTCCAGGTGTGGCACACCCAAAATCTTTCTATGATTAAACAGCTTTTTAACCCCTTGACATTGGAAATTATCCCTTTTCAAGATTTAAGGGATAGGTTTAATCTTCCAAACTCCCATAGCTTTGCATATTTTCAGTGCAGGCACTATATTTCAAAATGAAAAGCAGAAGGCCGTCTCCCCAAAGAACCCACTAATATTGACAACCTATGTGCGCTGGCAAGGCAGGGATCCTATAAAATCCCACAAATATACAACTCCATTCTTGGACACTTTGAGGACTCTGCTATGCGCAGACTCATATCGAAATGGGATGGCTTTAATGACTTGTTAGTAAACGAAGAGCTCATATATGAGAGTCTAAAAAAAATACAGACAGTCACTATTTCTGCGAATTTAAGGGAGTCTAAAATTTATACAACAGGCCTACATAACCCTTACTTACGTTCCAGATGGATTCCTGGAGCTAGCGATACCTGCCCTAAATGTAGTTATAACTCACCAGACTGGCTGCATCTACTATGGGATTGCCCCAAACTAAAGAGCTTCTGGCTCAAAATCTCGTACTGGCTTACGAAGGTAACAAAGACTCAAATAGTACTCTCAGCCCAACGTATAATTTTCCTAATTTCAAATGACAATTCATATCCTTTTGACAACTTAGTATCCATAGTTATAGTTTTGGCTAAACAAATTATTTTGGCAGGATGGGCTTGAGAAAAATCCCCTTCTCTCCAAAAGCTCCTTAGAAGTATACACACGCAGATGCTAATTGAACAGGCAGACGTGAAGGGAGATCCAGAAAAGCGAATAAAACGTTTCATATTTAAATGGGAAACTTATCTTTTGCATCTACCAGAGGCAGTCAGGGAAAAAGTCATATACCCATTTAGAAACAGCATATTTATCTTAAATGAGAACCTCAAAGCTACCTAATAGTAGTTATTAATGATACCCCAGTTACACATAGACTTGGCCACCCTAAGGCCTTCCTTCGTGATGCCACTTCTTGCTGTCATTTTCTTCTCCCTTCTTTGTTCCTGGTTCGTGTCCGGGGGGCGAACTAAGCCAGCATAGTCAGTCCTTGAAGAGATTGGCAACAGAAAATCAGCAGTTAGAGAGTTTCCTCAGCAAATTCCTCACAGAAGCCACAAAGAGGAACAAACAAACGGGCACTGAAGAAACAGGAAGCCTGGAATAAAAAGCCTGGTCGTGACATCATCAGGAAGGGGCGGCACAGACTACCTGTCAATCAAGTACACAGAGAGGACTGCCAAAGCTTCCCAGCGGCCGAGCGTGACAGATGTAACCAGATAAAGGATCCTATACTCTGTTGTTGTCTGTACTTTCCCAATGGACTTTACCATAGCAATGTCATCAAGGTGAATCAACTTGTACTTTTTGCCGTGTATGTATTGGATTCTAACTATAAAGTTATTAAAAAAAATAAAATCCTGCGGCACACCCCCATCCCAAAATTTTACAAAATCACACATTGTAGCCTAATACAGCATATTTATATATATATATACAGGGAGTGCAGAATTATTAGGCAAATGAGTATTTTGACCACATCATCCCCTTTATGCATGTTGTCTTACTCCAAGCTGTATAGGCTCGAAAGCCTACTACCAATTAAGCATATTAGGTGATGTGCATCTCTGTAATGAGAAGGGGTGTGGTCTAATGACATCAACACCCTATATCAGGTGTGCATAATTATTAGGCAACTTCCTTTCCTTTGGCAAAATGGGTCAAAAGAAGGACTTGACAGGCTCAGAAAAGTCAAAAATAGTGAGATATCTTGCAGAGGGATGCAGCACTCTTAAAATTGCAAAGCTTCTGAAGCGTGATCATCGAACAATCAAGCGTTTCATTCAAAATAGTCAACAGGGTCGCAAGAAGCGTGTGGAAAAACCAAGGCGCAAAATAACTGCCCATGAACTGAGAAAAGTCAAGCGTGCAGCTGCCAAGATGCCACTTGCCACCAGTTTGACCATATTTCAGAGCTGCAACATCACTGGAGTGCCCAAAAGCACAAGGTGTGCAATACTCAGAGACATGGCCAAGGTAAGAAAGGCTGAAAGACGACCACCACTGAACAAGACACACAAGCTGAAACGTCAAGACTGGGCCAAGAAATATCTCAAGACTGATTTTTCTAAGGTTTTATGGACTGATGAAATGAGAGTGAGTCTTGATGGGCCAGATGGATTGGCCCGTGGCTGGATTGGTAAAGGGCAGAGAGCTCCAGTCCGACTCAGACGCCAGCAAGGTGGAGGTGGAGTACTGGTTTGGGCTGGTATCATCAAAGATGAGCTTGTGGGGCCTTTTCGGGTTGAGGATGGAGTCAAGCTCAACTCCCAGTCCTACTGCCAGTTTCTGGAAGACACCTTCTTCAAGCAGTGGTACAGGAAGAAGTCTGCATCCTTCAAGAAAAACATGATTTTCATGCAGGACAATGCTCCATCACACGCGTCCAAGTACTCCACAGCGTGGCTGGCAAGAAAGGGTATAAAAGAAGAAAATCTAATGACATGGCCTCCTTGTTCACCTGATCTGAACCCCATTGAGAACCTGTGGTCCATCATCAAATGTGAGATTTACAAGGAGGGAAAACAGTACACCACTCTGAACAGTGTCTGGGAGGCTGTGGTTGTTGCTGCACGCAATGTTGATGGTGAACAGATCAAAACACTGACAGAATCCATGGATGGCAGGCTTTTGAGTGTCCTTGCAAAGAAAGGTGGCTATATTGGTCACTGATTTGTTTTTGTTTTGTTTTTGAATGTCAGAAATGTATATTTGTGAATGTTGAGATGTTATATTGGTTTCACTGGTAAAAATAAATAATTGAAATGGGTATATATTTGTTTTTTGTTAAGTTGCCTAATAATTATGCACAGTAATAGTCACCAGCACACACAGATATCCCCCTAAAATAGCTATAACTAAAAACAAACTAAAAACTACTTCCAAAACTATTCAGCTTTGATATTAATGAGTTTTTTGGGTTCATTGAGAACATGGTTGTTGTTCAATAATAAAATTAATCCTCAAAAATACAACTTGCCTAATAATTCTGCACTCCCTGTATATATATATATATATAACATAATTTATGTAAGAACTTACCTGATAAATTCATTTCTTTCATATTAACAAGAGTCCATGAGCTAGTGACGTATGGGATATACATTCCTACCAGGAGGGGCAAAGTTTCCCAAACCTTAAAATGCCTATAAATACACCCCTCACCACACCCACAAATCAGTTTAACGAATAGCCAAGAAGTGGGGTGATAAGAAAAAGTGCGAAGCATATAAAATAAGGAAGTGGAATAATTGTGCTTTATACAAAAAAATCATAACCACCACAAAAAAGGGTGGGCCTCATGGACTCTTGTTAATATGAAAGAAATGAATTTATCAGGTAAGTTCTTACATAAATTATGTTTTCTTTCATGTAATTAACAAGAGTCCATGAGCTAGTGACGTATGGGATAATGACTACCCAAGATGTGGATCTTTCCACACAAGAGTCACTAGAGAGGGAGGGATAAAATAAAGACAGCCAATTCCTGCTGAAAATAATCCACACCCAAAATAAAGTTTAACAAAAAACATAAGCAGAAGATTCAAACTGAAACCGCTGCCTGAAGAACTTTTCTACCAAAAACTGCTTCAGAAGAAGAAAATACATCAAAATGGTAGAATTTAGTAAAAGTATGCAAAGAAGACCAAGTTGCTGCTTTGCAGATCTGGTCAACCGAAGCTTCATTCCTAAACGCCCAGGAAGTAGATACTGACCTAGTAGAATGAGCTGTAATTCTTTGAGGCGGAGTTTTACCCGACTCAACATAGGCAAGATGAATTAAAGATTTCAACCAAGATGCCAAAGAAATGGCAGAAGCTTTCTGGCCTTTCCTAGAACCGGAAAAGATAACAAATAGACTAGAAGTCTTACGGAAAGATTTCGTAGCTTCAACATAATATTTCAAAGCTCTAACAACATCCAAAGAATGCAATGATTTCTCCTTAGAATTCTTAGGATTAGGACATAATGAAGGAACCACAATTTCTCTACTAATGTTGTTGGAATTCACAACTTTAGGTAAAAATTCAAAAGAAGTTCGCAACACCGCCTTATCCTGATGAAAAATCAGAAAAGGAGACTCACATGAAAGAGCAGATAATTCAGAAACTCTTCTAGCAGAAGAGATAGCCAAAAGGAACAAAACTTTCCAAGAAAGTAATTTAATGTCCAATGAATGCATAGGTTCAAACGGAGGAGCTTGAAGAGCTCCCAGAACCAAATTCAAACTCCAAGGAGGAGAAATTGACTTAATGACAGGTTTTATACGAACCAAAGCTTGTACAAAACAATGAATATCAGGAAGAATAGCAATCTTTCTGTGAAAAAGAACAGAAAGAGCAGAGATTTGTCCTTTCAAAGAACTTGCGGACAAACCCTTATCCAAACCATCCTGAAGAAATTGTAAAATTCTCGGTATTCTAAAAGAATGCCAAGAAAAATGATGAGAAAGACACCAAGAAATATAAGTCTTCCAGACTCTATAATATATCTCTCGAGATACAGATTTACGAGCCTGTAACATAGTATTAATCACGGAGTCAGAGAAACCTCTATGACCAAGAATCAAGCGTTCAATCTCCATACCTTTAAATTTAAGGATTTCAGATCCGGATGGAAAAAAGGACCTTGTGACAGAAGGTCTGGTCTTAACGGAAGAGTCCATGGCTGGCAAGATGCCATCCGGACAAGATCCGCATACCAAAACCTGTGAGGCCATGCCGGAGCTATTAGCAGAACAAACGAGCATTCCCTCAGAATCTTGGAGATTACTCTTGGAAGAAGAACTAGAGGCGGAAAGATATAGGCAGGATGATACTTCCAAGGAAGTGATAATGCATCCACTGCCTCCGCCTGAGGATCCCGGGATCTGGACAGATACCTGGGAAGTTTCTTGTTTAGATGAGAGGCCATCAGATCTATCTCTGGGAGCCCCCACAATTGAACAATCTGAAGAAATACCTCTGGGTGAAGAGACCATTCGCCCGGATGCAACGTTTGGCGACTGAGATAATCCGCTTCCCAATTGTCTACACCTGGGATATGAACCGCAGAGATTAGACAGGAGCTGGATTCCGCCCAAACCAAAATTCGAGATACTTCTTTCATAGCCAGAGGACTGTGAGTCCCTCCTTGATGATTGATGTATGCCACAGTTGTGACATTGTCTGTCTGAAAACAAATGAACGATTCTCTCTTCAGAAGAGGCCAAAACTGAAGAGCTCTGAAAATTGCACGGAGTTCCAAAATATTGATCGGTAATCTCACCTCCTGAGATTCCCAAACTCCTTGTGCCGTCAGAGATCCCCACACAGCTCCCCAACCTGTGAGACTTGCATCTGTTGAAATTACAGTCCAGGTCGGAAGAACAAAAGAAGCCCCCTGAATTAAACGATGGTGATCTGTCCACCACGTTAGAGAGTGTCGAACAATCGGTTTTAAAGATATTAATTGAGATATCTTCGTGTAATCCCTGCACCATTGGTTCAGCATACAGAGCTGAAGAGGTCGCATGTGAAAACGAGCAAAGGGGATCGCGTCCGATGCAGCAGTCATAAGACCTAGAATTTCCATGCATAAGGCTACCGAAGGGAATGATTGTGACTGAAGGTTTCGACAAGCTGTAATCAATTTTAGACGTCTCTTGTCTGTTAAAGACAGAGTCATGGACACTGAATCTATCTGGAAACCCAGAAAGGTTACCCTTGTTTGAGGAATCAAAGAACTTTTTAGTAAATTGATCCTCCAACCATGATCTTGAAGAAACAACACAAGTCGATTCGTATGAGACTCTGCTAAATGTAAAGACGGAGCAAGTACCAAGATATCGTCCAAATAAGGAAATACCACAATACCCTGTTCTCTGATTACAGACAGAAGGGCACCGAGAATCTTTGTGAAAATTCTTGGAGCTGTAGCAAGGCCAAACGGTAGAGCCACAAATTGGTAATGCTTGTCTAGAAAAGAGAATCTCAGGAACTGATAATGATCTGGATGAATCGGAATATGCAGAAATGCATCCTGTAAATCTATTGTGGACATATAATTCCCTTGCTGAACAAAAGGCAATATAGTCCTTACAGTTACCATCTTGAACGTTGGTATCCTTACATAGCGATTCAATAATTTTAGATCCAGAACTGGTCTGAAGGAATTCTCCTTCTTTGGTACAATGAAGAGATTTGAATAAAACCCCATCCCCTGTTCCGGAACTGGAACTGGCATAATTACTCCAGCCAACTCTAGATCTGAAACACAATTCAGAAATGCTTGAGCTTTCACTGGATTTACTGGGACATGGGAAAGAAAAAATCTCTTTGCAGGAGGTCTCATCTTGAAACCAATTCTGTACCCTTCTGAAACAATGTTCTGAATCCAAAGATTGTGAACAGAATTGATCCAAATTTCTTTGAAAAAACGTAACCTGCCCCCTACCAGCGGAACTGGAATGAGGGCCGTACCTTCATGTGAACTTAGAAGCAGGCTTTGCCTTTCTAGCAGGCTTGGATTTATTCCAGACTGGAGATGGTTTCCAAACTGAAACTGCTCCTGAGGACGAAGGATCAGGCTTTTGTTCTTTGTTGAAACGAAAGGATCGAAAACGATTGTTAGCCCTGTTTTTACCTTTAGACTTTTTATCCTGTGGTAAAAAAGTTCCTTTCCCACCAGTAACAGTTGAAATAATAGAATCCAACTGAGAACCAAATAATTTGTTTCCCTGGAAAGAAATGGAAAGTAGAGTTGATTTAGAAGCCATATCAGCATTCCAAGTCTTAAGCCATAAAGCTCTTCTGGCTAAGATAGCCAGAGACATAAATCTAACATCAACTCTAATAATATCAAAAATGGCATCACAGATGAAATTATTAGCATGCTGGAGAAGAATAATAATATCATGAGAATCACGATTTGTTACTTGTTGCGCTAGAGTTTCCAACCAAAAAGTTGAAGCTGCAGCAACATCAGCCAATGATATAGCAGGTCTAAGAAGATTACCTGAACATAGATAAGCTTTTCTTAGAAAAGATTCAATTTTTCTATCTAAAGGATCCTTAAACGAGGTACCATCTGATGTAGGAATGGTAGTACGTTTAGCAAGGGTAGAAATAGCCCCATCAACTTTAGGGATTTTGTCCCAAAATTCTAACCTGTCAGGCGGAACAGGATATAATTGCTTAAAACGTTTAGAAGGAGTAAATGAATTACCCAATCTATCCCATTCCTTAGCAATTACTGCAGAAATAGCATTAGGAACAGGAAAGACTTCTGGAATAACCGCAGGAGCTTTAAAAACCTTATCTAAACGTATAGAATTAGTATCAAGAGGACTAGAATCCTCTATTTCTAAAGCAATTAGTACTTCTTTAAGTAAAGAGCGAATAAATTCCATCTTAAATAAATATGAAGATTTATCAGCATCAATCTCTGAGACAGAATCCTCTGAACCAGAAGAGTCCAAAGAATCAGAATGATGGTGTTCATTTAAAAATTCATCTGTAGAAAGAGAAGATTTAAAAGACTTTTTACGTTTACTAGAAGGAGAAATAACAGACAAAGCCTTCTTTATGGATTCAGAAACAAAATCTCTTATGTTATCAGGAACATTCTGCACCTTAGATGTTGAGGGAACTGCAACAGGCAATGGTACATCACTAAAGGAAATATTATCTGCATTAACAAGTTTGTCATGACATTTAATACAAACAACAGCTGGAGGAATAGCTACCAAAAGTTTACAGCAGATACACTTAGCTTTGGTAGATCCAGCAGGCAGAGGTTTTCCTGTAGTATCTTCTGGCTCAGATGCAACGTGAGACATCTTGCAATATGTAAGAGAAAAAACAACATATAAAGCAAAATAGATCAAATTCCTTATAAGACAGTTTCAGGAATGGGAAAAAAATGCCAAACATCAAGCTTCTAGCAACCAGAAGCAAATGAAAAATGAGACTGAAATAATGTGGAGACAAAAGCGACGCCCATATTTTTTGGCGCCAAAAAAGACGCCCACATTATTTGGCGCCTAAATGCTATTTGCGCCAAAAATGACGCAACATCCGGAACGCCGACATTTTTGGCGCAAAATAACGTCAAAAAATGACGCAACTTCCGGCGACACGTATGACGCCGGAAACGGAAATGAATTTTTGCGCCAAAAAAGTCCGCGCCAAAAATGACGCAATAAAATGAAGCATTTTCAGCCCCCGCGAGCCTAACAGCCCACAGGGAAAAAGTCAAATTTTTGAGGTAAGAAAAAATATGATAATTAAAGCATAATCCCAAATATGAAACTGACTGTCTGGAAATAAGGAAAGTTGAACATTCTGAGTCAAGGCAAATAAATGTTTGAATACATATATTTAGAACTTTATAAATAAAGTGCCCAACCATAGCTTAGAGTGTCACAGAAAATAAGACTTACTTACCCCAGGACACTCATCTACATGTTTGTAGAAAGCCAAACCAGTACTGAAACGAGAATCAGTAGAGGAAATGGTAAATATAAGAGTATATCGTCGATCTGAAAAGGGAGGTAAGAGATGAATCTCTACGACCGATAACAGAGAACCTTATGAAATAGACCCCGTAGAAGGAGATCACTGCATTCAATAGGCAATACTCTCCTCACATCCCTCTGACATTCACTGCACGCTGAGAGGAAAACCGGGCTCCAACTTGCTGCGGAGCGCATATCAACGTAGAATCTAGCACAAACTTACTTCACCACCTCCCTTGGAGGCAAAGTTTGTAAAACTGATTTGTGGGTGTGGTGAGGGGTGTATTTATAGGCATTTTAAGGTTTGGGAAACTTTGCCCCTCCTGGTAGGAATGTATATCCCATACGTCACTAGCTCATGGACTCTTGTTAATTACATGAAAGAAATATATATATATAGATAGATAGATAGATAGATAGATAGATAGATAGATGATAGATAGAAGATAGATAGATAGATAAAATCCAAAGATGCAAAAGCGGCTCAAAATCCAAGTGCATTTATTGAAAAACAGTGACAGTATAAAAACATCACTGCAACATCTTATAGGCTAACAGCACTACTAACAGCAAAGAGGAAGGTAAGACTACAGGCGGATCATCTGTCTTACGCGTTTCAGCTTCCTGCCTCAGAGTAGGCCGCGCTGATATGTGAGCTGTCGACCCCCGGCACTAAAAGGCCTCCGCAACGGGGGGGGGGGGGGGGAGAAGAAAAAAGGACTGCAGCTGTTTGCTTGACCTCTGAAGCGGAGCCCCGACCCTCTGGAGTGTCGTATATATTTTTATTAGATCTCTCAGTAGTCCTAGTGGCTATCATACCAGATAGCAGATGCCTTCAAATACATGTGCCGCCACCCAAATGCGCACTGGCTTGACGGGTCTTTTCTTGCTCAGATTTCCTTGATAGGAACTTTTGTAAATCAGCTGAGGCGAGTGAAATCTCTGGAGCTGAGCCCCAACCTTCCGGAGAACTGTGTCGGAGTTGAGAGAGTCCCTGCGTGTCCGGATGAGAGCGTAGGGTAGCAGCAGCTACCGGCTTCTGTTCCGCTTCAGGAGTGCACTTAAGCAAGAAGGGACCAATTTACTGCGGCACACCTAACGATCTCTCACGGCACACTAGTGTGCCACGGCACAGTGGTTGAAAATCACTGGCCTAGACCATCTTTATGTAGAGCAACAATTCTTTTTTTCAGATCCTCAGAGAGTTCTTTGCCATGAGGTGCCATGTTGAACTTCCAGTGACCAGTATGAGAGAGTGTGAGAGCGATAACACCATATTTAACACACCTGCTCCCCATTCACACCTGAGACCTTGTAACACTAACAAGTCACATGACACCGGGGAGGGAAAATGGCTAATTGGGCCCAATTTGGACTCACTTTTGTTACCAATGGTTTAGATATTAATGGCTGTGTGTTGAGTTATTTTAAGGGGACAGCTAATTTACACTGTTATACAGGCTGTACACTCACTACTTTACATTGTAGCAAAGTGTCATTTCTTCAGTGTTGTCACATGAAAAGATATAATAAAATATTTACAAAAATGTGAGGGGTGTACTCACTTTTGTGAGATACTGTATATATACACACACATATATATATATATATATATATATACACACACAAAACACACACACACATATATAAATATATATAAACACACACATATATATATATATATATATATATATATATATATATACACACACACACACACACATACACATATCCATACACACGCACCTGAGAAAACTTAGTTGACCTAACATACTATATGAAACACCTAGTGAACACATTACTCAGCAATATGAACACATTCATCTGTAATGTGAGCTGTTTAATACCTTTTATAGAACATGAGTTAAAGAAAAAACTCAGGTAACCTGACTGGAATTAGCTGAAGAAGGTGGGGCTGAAACAAAAGTGTAAGATACACAAAACGTCAGAGTGTGACAGACAAAGATAAAGGAGATTAAGACTGTGAGAGACAGCCACGAGTACTGAGAGAAAAAGACAGCTACAGACATATAGGTCATTTAAAGGGACAGCGTACAGTAAAATTTTCTTGCACGTTACTTAGTTCCCAGTTATGCATTTGACCTGCTGGAGTGTATTAAATTGTTTATAAACTATTCCTGAAAACCTGGTCTTATCATTCGACTATAACACTAGGTCAATCAGGAATACTATAATAACATTCTATTTTCTTGTGGTTTGCCATGATTTGTAGCTTATCCGGTTCAAGGCAGCTATGCTGAGAAGTTAAAGGGATATTAAACCCAAACAATGTATTTTGTGACTCAGACAGAGCATACAATTTATTTATTTTTTCCAATTTACTTTTATTATCAAATTTGCTTCGTTCTCATGATATTCTGTGTTGAAGAGATACCTAGGTAGGCATAGGAAATAGCGCTGCCATCTACTGATCTTGCAAATGGTTAACATTCTTGAAAAGTGCTGCCATAAAGTGCTCCAGAAATGGGCTGGCTCCTAAGCTTTACGTCCCTGCTTTTCAGCAAAAAATACCAAGAGAACAAAGAAAAAGTTATAATAGAAGTAAATTAGAAAGTTGTTTAAAATCACATTCTCTACCTCAATCATAAAAGAAAAGTTTTGAGTTTTATATCCCTTTAACTCCTTTGCTACCAGGACTCAGAGAAAAACACATTTACCTGTCAAAACTTATATACAGTATATATTTTAAGTAGACAACCCAATGTATTGGTCTAGGCCCATTTTGGTATATTTCATGCCACAATTTCACTGCCAAATGCAGTGTAGGGTCATCCAACTCCCTTCCACTCCCTGCCTCCTCCCTCCCCCTCCGTTCCTGGACCGCCCACCCGCCTCTCAGTTTCCCTCCCACCGGCACCAGGAGAGGATTGTTATGGACGGTGACACACACGATATATATATATACATACATATCCATCTTTAGACATTTTTCTAACACCTGAGACCTCATATCTTTGAGCCCTTATAACTTTTTTGTGCAATATTTCTTTGGAATATTTTTTTATTAGATGGTGTTATTATGAGTGTAACTAAACTTTGTAATGTATTTTTGAAGCGTTTTGTGTCACTTTTTTTGTTTCATGAAACAGTTAACCAGAGCTCTGAAGTGATGGTAATCATTCTAGCATAAATCGCCATTGCGCTCAAGCAATCACGTTTACTTTCAACTCGTAATACGAGCGGTAAGCCCAACGAGCACAAACACCCGCGATAACCCCCTTATTGCTCGGGTGCAAATGTTTACGCTACACTCATAATCTGGCACTAAATTATTATAGTGAAGTATGCTTATTGATTTTATTTATTCAAATATTTCTTATAATTTCTAACTACTTCTTAAAATGCACAAAATTCATATATTGAATAGCATTAACAGAATTATACAGGGGCTCCACAACAATAGTGTACTAATACATAATACTCCTTGTGCTAGATTACAAGTGGAGAGCAAAAATATTAGCAATACTGTGCGCCTCTATCGCTGCTCAAGTTAAATCAATAGTATTTTTTCACTAATATTACAAGTTAAAAGCTGTTATTTTGCACTCTAAAGTCTAGTGTACACTCCGTCATTCTCTTGAGAAAGTCTGCTTAGAAAGCAGATGAAACGCGCTGAGTAGGAGCTTTTCAGAGCTTTGCGGCACATGACTATTAAAGTTGCACAGTCCCTTCAACTGTAATTCTAGACAATTGTGGGAGCGGCAGATAACTACCATTACAACACCGGAACTACTGGAACCGCATCTATCTGGATATCAGCTACATATGCCTGTTTTATTTTTCATTTTGTAAGTGCATTTGTGTGTGCATCTGTGTGTTTAATAAATCATATAGCCCTTGTGAATCTGAGTTGCGCTTGTCTTCTTGTTACTTTCTGCAGATTCCTATACCTGTATATCTATTCCTATAGATATAAAGGGATAGATATGTATTTTACATGAACAGTAACAGATACATATATATAGAAATATATATTTAATAATAAAAAATACATTATTTTCTATGTGAAGAACATAGGAATGTATAATATGATTTTTTCGCATTGTGTTTCGTGATTTAAATTGCAGTTGGGTTAGAGCACATGAAAATTTAGTAATCTAAAAGCGCGTTATTGAAATATTACATATAAAATAATCTAGCCCATGACTGACAAAGTACTTACCTTACTTACGGCTAGATTTAGAGATTTGTCGGTAACGACCCGCGTAGCTAACGCCGGCTTTTTTCTGGCCGCACCATAAAAACAACTCTGGTATTGAGAGTCCACAAAAAGGCTGCGTTAGGCTCCAAAAAAGGAGCGTACAGCATTTTTAACGCAACTTCAACTCTCGATACCAGAGTTGCTTACGCAAGCGGCCAGCCTCAAAAACGTGCTCGTGCACGATTCCCCCATAGGAAACAATGGGGCTGTTTGAGCTGAAAAAAAACCTAACACCTGCAAAAAAGCAGCGTTAAGCTCCTAACGCAGCCCCATTGTTGTCTATGGGGAAACACTTCCTACGTCTGCACCTAACACCCTAACATGTACCCCAAGTCTAAACTCCCCTACCCTTACACTTATTAACCCCTAATCTGCCGCCCCCGCTATCGCTGACCCCTGCATATTATTTTTAACCCCTAATCTGCCGCTCCGTAAACCGCCGCTACTTACATTATCCCTATGTACCCCTAATCTGCTGCCCCTAACACCGCCGACCCCTATATTATATTTATTAACCCCTAATCTGCCCCCCACAACGTCGCCGCAACCTAACTACACTTATTAACCCCTAATCTGCCGAGCGGACCTGAGCGCTACTATAATAAAGTTATTAACCCCTAATCCGCATCACTAACCCTATAATAAATAGTATTAACCCCTAATCTGCCCTCCCTAACATCGCCGACACCTAACTTCAAACATTAACCCCTAATCTGCCGAGCGGAGCTCACCGCTACTATAATAAATGTATTAACCCCTAAAGCTAAGTCTAACCCTAACACCCCCCTAAGTTAAATATAATTTTATTCTAACGAAATAAATTAACTCTTATTAAATAACTTATTCCTATTTAAAGCTAAATACTTACCCGTAAAATAAATCCTAATATAGCTACAATATAAATAATAATTGTATTGTAGCTATTTTAGGATTAATATTTATTTTACAGGCAACTTTGTAATTATTTTAACCAGGTACAATAGCTATTAAATAGTTAAGAACTATTTAATAGTTACCTAGTTAAAATAAATACAAAATTACCTGTAAAATAAATCCTAACCTAAGTTCTAATTAAAACTAACACTACACTATCAATAAATTAATTAAATAAAATACCTACAATTACCTACAATTAAACCTAACACTACACTATCAATACATTAATTAAATACAATATCTACAAATAACTAAAATGAAATAAACTAACTAAAGTACAAAAAATAAAAAAGAACTAAGTTACAAAAAATAAAAAAATATTTACAAACATAAGAAAAATATTACAACAATTTTAAACTAATTACACCTACTCTAAGCCCCCTAATAAAATAACAAAGACCCCCAAAATAAAAAAATGCCCTACCCTATTCTAAATTAATAAAGTTAAAAGCTCTTTTACCTTACCAGCCCTGAACAGGGCCCTTTGCGGGGCATGCCCCAAGAATTTCAGCTCTTTTGCCTGTAAAAAAAAACATACAACACCCCCCCCCCAACATTACAACCCACCACCCACATACCCCTAATCTAACCCAAACCCCCCTTAAATAAACCTAACACTAAGCCCCTGAAGATCTTCCTACCTTGTCTTCACCTCACCAGGTATCACCGATCCGTCCTGGCTCCAAAATCTTCATCCAACCCAAGCGGGGGCTGGCGATCCATCATCCGGTGGCTGAAGCGGTCCAGAAGAGGCTCCAAAGTCTTCATCCTATCCGGGAAGAAGAGGCGATCCGGACCGGCAACCATCTTGATCCAAGCGGCATCTTCTATCTTCATCCGATGACGACCGGCTCCATCCTGAAGACCTCCACCGCGGACCCATCTTCCTCCGGCGACGTCCAACTGAAGAATGACGGTTCCTTTAAGGGACGTCATCCAAGATGGCGTCCCTCGAATTCCGATTGGCTGATAGGATTCTATCAGCCAATCGGAATTAAGGTAGGAATATTCTGATTGGCTGATGGAATCAGCCAATCAGAATCAAGATCAATACGATTGGCTGATTGGATCAGCCAATCAGATTGAGCTCGCATTCTATTGGCTGATCGGAACAGCCAATAGAATGCGAGCTCAATCTGATTGGCTGATTGGATCAGCCAATCGGATTGAACTTGATTCTGATTGGCTGATTCCATCAGCCAATCAGAATATTCCTACCTTAATTCCGATTGGCTGATAGAATCCTATCAGCCAATCGGAATTCGAGGGACGCCATCTTGGATGACGTTCCTTAAAGGAACCGTCATTCTTCAGTTGGACGTCGCCGGAGGAAGATGGGTCCGCGGTGGAGGTCTTCAGGATGGAGCCGGTCGTCATCGGAGGAAGATAGAAGATGCCGCTTGGATCAAGATGGTTGCCGGTCCGGATCGCCTCTTCTTCCCGGATAGGATGAAGACTTTGGAGCCTCTTCTGGACCGCTTCAGCCACCGGATGATGGATCGCCAGCCCCTGCTTGGGTTGGATGAAGATTTTGGAGCCAGGACGGATCGGTGATACCTGGTGAGGTGAAGACAAGGTAGGAAGATCTTCAGGGGCTTAGTGTTAGGTTTATTTAAGGGGGGTTTGGGTTAGATTAGGGGTATGTGGGTGGTGGGTTGTAATGTTGGGGGGGGGTATTGTATGTTTTTTTTTACAGGCAAAAGAGCTGAAATTCTTGGGGCATGCCCCGCAAAGGGCCCTGTTCAGGGCTGGTAAGGTAAAAGAGCTTTTAACTTTATTAATTTAGAATAGGGTAGGGCATTTTTTTATTTTGGGAGTCTTTGTTATTTTATTAGGGGGCTTAGAGTAGGTGTAATTAGTTTAAAATTGTTGTAATATTTTTCTTATGTTTGTAAATATTTTTTTATTTTTTGTAACTTAGTTCTTTTTTATTTTTTGTACTTTAGTTAGTTTATTTCATTTTAGTTATTTGTAGATATTGTATTTAATTAATGTATTGATAGTGTAGTGTTAGGTTTAATTGTAGGTAATTGTAGGTATTTTATTTAATTAATTTAATGATAGTATAGTGTTAGGTTTAATTGTAACTTAGGTTAGGATTTATTTTACAGGTAATTTTGTAATTATTTTAACTAGGTAACTATTAAATAGTTCTTAAATATTTAATAGCTATTGTACCTGGTTAAAATAATTACAAAGTTGCCTGTAAAATAAATATTAATCCTAAAATAGCTACAATGTAATTATAATTTATATTGTAGCTATATTAGGATTTATTTTACAGGTAAATATTTAGCTTTAAATAGGAATAATTTATTTAATAAGAGTTAATTAATTTCGTTAGATTTAAATTATATTTAACTTAGGGGGGTGTTAGTGTTAGGGTTAGACTTAGCTTTAGGGGTTAATACATTTATTATAGTAGCGGTGAGCTCCGGTCGGCAGATTAGGGGTTAATAATTGAAGTTAGGTGTCGGCGATGTTAGGGAGGGCAGATTAGGGGTTAATACTATTTATTATAGGGTTAGTGAGGCGGATTAGGGGTTAATAACTTTATTATAGTAGCGGTGCGGTCCGCTCGGCAGATTAGGGGTTAATAAGTGTAGGCAGGTGGAGGCGACGTTGAGGGGGGCAGATTAGGGGTTAATAAATATAATATAGGGGTCGGCGGTGTTAGGGGCAGCAGATTAGGGGTACATAGCTATAATGTAGGTGGCGGCGCTTTGCGGTCGGCAGATTAGGGGTTAATTATTGTAGGTATCTGGCGGCGACGTTGTGGGGGGCAGGTTAGGGGTTAATAAATATAATATAGGGGTCGGCGGTGTTAGGGGCAGCAGATTAGGGGTACATAAGTATAACGTAGGTGGCGGTCGGCAGATTAGGGGTTAAAAAAATGTAATCGAGTGGCGGCGATGTGGGGGGACCTCGGTTTAGGGGTACATAGGTAGTTTATGGGTGTTAGTGTACTTTAGGGCACAGTAGTTAAGAGCTTTATGAACCGGCGTTAGCCCAAAAAGCTCTTAACTCCTGTTTTTTTCTGCGGCTGGAGTTTTGTCGTAAGAGCTCTAAATCTCACTCCAGCCACGACTCTAAATACCGGAGTTAGAAAGATCCCATTGAAAAGATAGGATACGCAATTGACGTAAGGGGATCTGCGGTATGGAAAAGTCGCGGCTGGAAAGTGAGCGTTAGACCCTATTTTGAGTGACTCTAAATACCGGCGCTAGCCTAAAACCAGCGTTAGGAGCCTCTAACGCTGGTTTTCACGGCTACCGCCAAACTCTAAATCTAGGCCTAGGTTTCTACACAACCTTATTTGCACAGTGTTTTATTGAATCTTTTACATCTGTATGTAATTGTCCTCAATAGAAGCAGATAAGGGGGAAAACTTAAGTTTAAACATGGTAGCACCCATTACAGGCTCTATCTGTATGATGTCTCACTCCCTGTGAAAAAGGACTCGCAGTTTAAGAAAAATGTATGGATTTACCTTCAAAATATGATTTGCCTATGGTGCTGGATAGAAAATCCTGCCGCCATATTTGTACAGGAAAATTGTGCAATGGCATATCCCTTCAATGAACTAACTGGCTTCAGTTGACTGTATGCAAGAAATTATCTATCTTTAAAATAGTTCCTTTATATTTGACTATTTTCGGAGCCTGTTCCATCCAGCAGAAGGGCCTTGTAAAATGTCTCACCTGGCATTTCACAGATTTTAAAATTAAAGAAAGAGATTACATAGGATTGTATCCCTTGCTTATTACCCCTACCACGGAGGTAATAAATTTGAACAATGATATGCGTAAAAGTATTGGTCGCGCGGGCTATGTGCGCTATACTGTAGTGCTTCTGGCTAATGATTCCTATGGTGTGCGCTAAAAAGATGGTGAATGTCTACAGCTGTCCAGGGAGGTGTTCGAGATATAGACAGAAATAATGAAGAAATAATAACTTGAAAAGTCTATGGGGTAGATTTACCAGAGGTCGACCTCGCTAAATGCCGACAGCACACGCACTGAACATTGCACAGGCATTTCTGGTGAAATGCTTGTGCAATGCCGCACCCTTCTCACTCGCCACTAGCAGGGGCCGTCAATCCTCCCATTCATATCAGATCGTAATGATTTCAGTCCACCACCCCTATTAGTTAATTGTTGCACAATACCATATCTGCAAGATATACAACTTCATTAGATTTGTGGCGAATATGTGAAAATAAAATGTTACGCTAGATTCTAAGGGGCGTATCTATCAAGCTCTGAAAGGAGCTTGACGGCTCGTGTTTCTGGCGAGTATTCAGACTCGCCAGAAACAGCAGTTATGAAGCAGCGGTCACAAAGACCGCTGCTCCATAACCTGTCCGCCTGCTCTGAGCAGGCGGACAGACATTGCCAGAAATCAACCCGATCGAGTATGATCGGGTTGATTGACACCCCCTGCTGGCGGCCAATTGGCCGCGAGTCTGCAGGGGGCGGCGTTGCACCAGCAGATCTTGTGAGCTGCTGGTTCAATGCTGAATACGGAGAGCTTATTGCTGTCCGTATTCAGCGAGGTCTGGCGGACCTGATCCGCACTGTCGGATCAGGTCCGCCAGACTTTGATAATTAGGGGCCTATAGGTTGACTGATAGATAACTTTGAATAGTAATCTTTGCATGTAATTGGACACAAAAGAACGTATAGACTGATGGATGAGGCTTAAAAAATTGGGGTCTTAGCCCTATAAAAACTAATGACCCTCAAACCGTTTACAATAATCTGACTCTTGTTTTTAAACTAGATTCTGAGAACAGTTAAAAAAATTCAAAAGTTAGACATCATATGTTCAAAGTAAATTATGATATTGCTTTTTTTTTTTTTTTTTTAAAGGTAAAGTCTAGTCAAAATTAAACTTTCATAATTCAGACAGGGCATTATATTAAAAAATTCCAATTTACTTTTAACATCACATTTGCTTTGTTCTTTCGCATTCTTTGTTGAAAGCTAAACCTAGGTAGGTTCATATGCTAATTTCTAAGCCCTTGAAGACCGCCTCTTATCTCAGTGCATTTTGACAGTTTTTTTACAGCTAGACATTGCTAGTTCATGTGTGTCATATAGATAACATTGTGCTCACTCCCGTGGAGTTCTTTATGAGTAAAGACTGATTGGTTAAAATGCAAGTCTGTAAAAAGAACTGAAATAAGGAGGCAGTCTGCAGAGACTTAGATACAAGGTAATCACAGAGGTAAAAAGTGTATTAATATAACTGTGTTGGTTATGCAAAACTGGGGAATGGGTAATAAAGGGATTATCTGTCTTTTTAAACAATACTAATTCTGGAGTAGCCTGTCCCTTTAAATACAACAATCTGATTTCAAATTCAATAAAAAATGGTTTCAATAAACCTCAACAACTTCAAATGGTGTGATTAAAGTTTTTCTCCCACTGATTTATTTTTTTTCAATTTATTCTGATTTGCAAGAACTCTCTAAACACACCCAGGAAACATTTTGTTCTTGCTTCTCACCAATACTGTGAGATATTTTATTTAAAGAAGGCTGGGTGCATAATTGGTACTATAATTGGTACTATTTTAATTAGTTTTCCAACCTACTGTATTCAAAAATAAGATAAAGTGAATTAAATGTTACATTGAGCACATTTGAATAATAATAATAATAATTATATTTATATATATATATATATATTAATAAATAAATGTATATATATATATATATATATATATATATATATATATATATATATATATATATATATATATATATATATATATATATATATATATATATATATATACTACAATTATATACACAGCCTAGAAATGTCAAATTAATATTTCCATTATAATTGCAGTAATTATTTCTGGTTCTGTGAGGTGACTTACAAATTAAATATTAACTATAACTAGTTTATATATTGAACTCTTAATCAAATGTTTATTGAGCAATGCCCGGGCAAAAACTTGTTTGAACTCATAATATGACATACAAGGCAGTCAGTGATTAAAGGGACACTCAAGTCAAAATTAAACGTTCATTATTGAGATAGAGCATGCAATTTTAAACAACTTTCAAATTTGCTTCCATAAATAAAACGTACACAGTCTTTTTATATTTAAACTTTTTGAGTCAACATCTCCTACTGAGCATGTGCTTCACAGAAAAAAACGTGTATGCATTTGTGATTGGCTGATGGCTGTCACATGGTACATGTATGCATTTGTGATTTGCTGATGGCTGTCACATGGTACAGGGGGAGTGGAAATAAACATGACTTTTAAAATTGTCAGTAAAAACAAAAATTATGCTTACCTGATAAATTTCCTTCATTTCGGATATGGAGAGTCCACAACGTCATCAATTACTAGTGGGAATATCACTCCTGGCCAGCAGGTGGAGGCAAAGAGCACCACAGCAAAGCTGTAAAGTGTCAATTCCCTACCCACAATCTCCAGTCATTCGACCGAAAGGAAATGGAAAAAGGAATAACACAAAGGTGTAGAGGTGCCTGAGGTTTAGTCAAAAATAACTGTCCTAACTTAAGGGTGGGGTCGTGGACTTTCCATATCCGGAAAGAAAGAAACATTTATCAGGTAAGCATAAATTTTGTTTTCTTTCCTAAGATATGGAGAGTCCACTACGTCATCAATTACTAGTGGGAACCAATACCCAAGCTAGAGGACACAGATGACTAGGGAGGGAAAACAAGACAGGCAGACCTAAACAGAAGACACCACCGCTTGAAGAACCTTTCTCCCAAAAGAAACCTCAGCCGAGGCAAAAATATCAATTTGCAAAGTTGTAAAAAGTATACAGAGAGAACCAAGTTGCAGCCTTGCAAATCTGTTCCACATAAGCTTCATTTGTGAAAGCCCAAGAAGAGGAGAAAGCCCTCGTGGAATGAGCCGTAATTCTCCCAGGAGGCTGCTGACCAGCAGTCTCATAAGCAAAACAAATTATACTTCTCAACCAGAGAGAAAGAGAAGTAGAAGTAGCTTTGTGACCTTTACGTTTTGCAGATAAACAAACAAATAGGGCAGAGGACTGGCGAAAATCCTTAGTCGCTTGTAGGTAGAATTGTAGAGCATGCACAATATCCAAGCTGTGCAACAAAAGTTCCTAATGAGAAGAAGGAGTAAGACATAGAGAAGGAGCAACAATATCCTGATCTATTCGAAACCCCTTTAGGCAGAAAACCCAACTTAGTACGAAGAACCGCCTTATCAGTTCCGAGACTCTCCGAGCAGAAGAGAGAACAATAAGAAACAAAACCTTCCAAGATACAACTTAATATCTATGGAATGCAATGGCTCAAACAGAGCCTGCTGCAAAACTTTAAGAACAAGGTTAAGGATCCAAGGAGGAGCAACAGACTTAAACACAGGCCTGATTCTGACCAGGGCCTGACAAAAAGATTGAACATCTGGCACATCCGTCAGATACTTGTGTAACAAAATAGATAATGCAGAAATCTGACCCTTCAGAGTACAGACTGACAATCCCTTCTCCAGACCTTCCTGGAGGAAGGACAAACTCCTAGGAATCCTGACCCTACTCCAAGAGTAGCCTTGGATTCACACCAATAAAGGAATTTACGCCATACCTTATGGAAATCTTTCTAGTAACAGGCTTGCGAGCCTGAATCATGGTCTTAATGACTGATTCAGAAAAATCAGACAGAACTAAGCATTCATCTCCAAACAGTCTGCTTCAGACAAACAAGATTCGGATGAAGGAATGGACCCTAAGTTAGAAGGCCCTTCCTCAGAGGCAACCTCTAAGGTGGAAGAGATTACATCTTCACTAGGTCTGCATACCAGATCCTATGAGGCCATGCAGGAACTATTAGAATTACTGCTGCTCTATCCTGTTTGATACGAGCAATGACTCGTGGAAGGAGAGCAAACGGAGGAAACAGATATGCCAAACTGAAATCCCAAGGAACCGCCATAGCATCTTTTAGGGCGGCCTGCGGATCTCTTAACCTTGAACGGTACCTTGGAAGCTTGGCGTTCTGCCGGGATGCCATCAGATCCAACTCCGGCAACCCCCATTTGAGGGTTAACCTGGAGAGCACCTCCAGATAGAGAACCCACTCTCCGGGATGAAATGTCTGTCTGCTCAGGAAGTCCGCTTTCCAGTTGTCTACACCTTGAATGTGGATGGCAGATAGACAGCAATTGTGAGCTTATGCCCACTGAACAAACCGAGCCACCTATTTCATGGCTAAGGAACTCCGAGTTCCTCCCTGGTGGTTGATGTAAGTCACTGAGGTGATGTTGTCCAAATGGAACCTTATAAACCGGGATAAAGACAACTGAGGCCAAGTCCTCAGAGCATTGTAAATCGCTCTCAAGTCCAAGATATTTATGGGGAGAGCAGACTCCTCCCGAGTCCATAGTCCCTGCATCCTTAAAAAGTCCCAGACTGCTCCCCAGCCCAGCAGGCTGGGGTCCATGGTCACAATCACACAGGAAGGTCTCCTAAAGCATGTGCCCTGAGACAGATGCTCCTGAGAAAGCCACCATGGGAGAATCTGTTGTTGACTGATCTAGATCTATCCTCTGAGACAGATTTGAATGGTCTCTGTTCCATTGTCTGAGCATACATAACTGCAGAGCTCTCAAATATAATGATGTCCATGGGAGTGACCATTAGGCCAATTACCTCCATACATTGAGCCACTGATAGCCGAACAGTAGACTGCAGAGAGAGGCAAGAGTAAAGAATCTTGGATTTTCTGAGCTCTGTCAGAAATATTTTCATAGATAGCGAATCTATTATGGTCTCTAAGAAAACTACCCTTGTAGCTGGAACAAGGGAACTCTTTCCCAGATTCACTTTCCATCCATGGGAACGTAGAAAAGACAACCAGATCTCTGTATGAGAGTTTGCTTGTTGAAAATATAGCGCCTGAATCAATATGTCATCCAGTTATGGCGCCACTGCAATTCCGCAAGACCTGATCACTGCCAAGAGAGCCCCCAGAACCTTTGAGAAAATTCTGGGAGCTATAGCAAGGTCAAACGGAAGTACCACAAACTTAAAATGTTTGTCTAAAAAGGTGAATCTCAGAACCTGTGATGATCCCTGGCTGGGAACATAAATATACGCGTCCTTAAGGTCTATGGTCATTATGAACTGACCCTTTTGGGCCAAAAGAAGAATGGAATTAATAGATTCCATTTTGAAGGACAGTACTCTTAGAAACTTAATGAGACCTTTAGGTCTAGAATGGTTTGGAAACCATGAACAGATTTGAATGGAATTCTAAGTCCTGTTCCCTTACTGGAACTGGGAAAATCACTCCCAGGAAAGAAAATCCTAAATGCAAATCAAGAATGCCTCTCTTAGTACCTGAACTGCAGATAATCTTGAGAGGTGAAATCTGTCCCTGGGAGGAAAGATTTGAAATCAATTTAGTAACCCGAAGGTACTAGGTGACCGAAGGCAGACCCTTCATGCTGACTTAGACTCAGCTACGGCTTTCTTAACTAGCTTCCCCTTGCTCCAAGACTGATTGGGTTTCCAAGAAGACTTGGACTGTTCCTGCTTGGAAGAAGGATAGGAAAACTTACCTTTGAAGTTACGAAAATAACCTTGACGTCCCTTAGGTCTGTTCATCTTGTCTTGCAGTAGAAAAGACCCTTTTCCAGCCGTAATATCAGAAATTATTTCTGCCTGTAACATCAGCTGACCAGATATCTTGGCTCCCAGTTAAATAACTTTTATGGTAGCATCATAAAGAAATTGGCTAGCTTGATAGCCTTAATTCTTTCTTGGATCTCCTCCAAAGGAGTCTCTACCAAAATTGAATCAGACAAGACGTTGCACCAATAGGATGCCGCACTTGACACAGTGGCAACAGAAACTACAGGTTGCCATTGAAGATTTAAAATAAGCCTCCAGCTTTGTGTACATTGGAACCTAAAAAGAGTAGCTATCCTCAATAGGGATAAAAATTCTCTTAGCCAGAGTAGAAATGGCCCTTTCTACTTTAGGCACCGTGCGCCATGAATCTTAAATGGAGTCAGCGACAGAAAACTTTTTTTTGAAGGCAGGAGACAGAAGAAAAAGGCATCCCCAATTTCTCCCATTCCTGTGAAATACTCCCTGTTGCACGGTCTGGAACAGGAAACACTTCCGCAGTAGAAGGAACATCATAGTATATATTAAGTTTACTAGATTTTTAGGGTCGAAAACAACAGGAGTATCGGAGTCGTCCAAAGCAGTCAAAACCTCCTTTAACAATACATGAAGGTGTTCAAGCTTAAATTTTAAGATTACTACTTCAGCATCAGATGAAGGAATTATACTGTCCGAATTTGAGATTTCACACTCAGAGGCTACCGACATATCCTCCTCATCAGATTTATGAGGAAGGGCAACCTGTGTAGCAGTAGGTGGAACAGTAACCTTGCTATCTGAATCACTAAATTTCCTCTTGCATTTTCCCTATAGCATAGGAAAAGCAGATAATGCCGCAGATACCGCAGAAGATTTCTGCAGGCAAATAAACTCCTCCAGGAGGCTGAGAGGAACTACAGGGCACTGTATGTGACGCCATAGAGGCTTGGGACGTTTGAGGAGAAAGCTGTGGCATTGCCTGAATAGCATCATCCTGAGAGACATGGAGCTCAGTGGGGTAAAGTTCCCAGAATTAAAAAAAAAAAACTTTTCAAATAATGACTACTGTCACTTTAAGTAGTCGTTCCCTAGGGCAATAACGTTTAATGGCATTAACCAAAGAACAGAATTATTAAACAAACTGGGGACCTCTACATCCAGTTATATTCTAAGAAGCCCTGTGCGTGAATGAAAACAATAGAAAAGCAAGCTGAAATCCTGCAGATTGGCGACTCTCCTACTCTCTAGAGCGGCTGTTACACAAACCGCTGCTCCGTTCACACATTAAACACGGAAGCACAGCGGTCATGTGATCGGCCAAAGAGAAACTGCGCCATACATCAAAAGCGCACATTTCTCAGTACAGACGAATAAGCCTAAAGCAAATTTACAGCGGCTGTGCTCCTAGCAAATGAGAAATACAAAAAGAATGTTTAAAAACACGACGGATTTTAACTAACACTCTGCCAAATAATAAAGAGAGCCTTCTCAAAATAAACTGAACAATCAGACAGACTTACGCCTAGATTTAGAGTTGGGCGGTAGCCGTGAAAACCAGCGTTAGAGGCTCCTAACGCTGGTTTTTAACGCCCTCTGGTATTTGGAGTCAGTCAGGAAAGGGTCTAACGCTCACTTTCCAGCCGCGACTTTTCCATACCGCAGATCCCCTTACGTCAATTGCGTATCCTATCTTTTCAATGGGATCTTTCTAACGCCGGTATTTAGAGTCGTGGCTGAAGTGAGCGTTAGAAATCTAACGACCAAACTCCAGCCGCAGAAAAAAGTCAGTAGTTAAGAGCTTTTTGGGCTAACGGCGGTTCATAAAGCTCTTAACTACTGTGCTCTACAGTACACTAACACCCATAAACTACCTATGTACCCCTAAACCGAGGTCCCCCCCACATCGCCACCACTCGATTAAATTTTTTTAACCCCTAATCTGCCGACCGCCACCTACGTTATACTTATGTACCCCTAATCTGCTGCCCCTAACACCGCCGACCCCTGTATTATATTTATTAACCCCTAACCTGCCCCCCACAACGTCGCCGCCAGCTACCTACAATAATTAACCCCTAATCTGCCGACCGCAAAGCGCCGCCACCTACATTATAGCTATGTACCCCTAATCTGCCGACCGCCACCTACCTTATACTTTTGTACCCCTAATCTGCTGCCCCTAACACCGCCGACCCCTATATTATATTTATTAACCTCTAATCTGCCCCCACAACGTCGCCGCCAGCTACCTACAATAATTAACCCCTAATCTGCCGACCGCAAAGCGCCGCCACCTACGTTATCCTTATGTACCCCTAATCTGCTGCCCCTAACACCGCCGACCCCTATATTATATTTATTAACCCCTAATCTGCCCCCCACAACGTCGCCGCCACCTACCTACACTTATTAACCCCTAATCTGCCGAGCGGACCTCACCGCTACTATAATAAAGTTATTAACCCCTAATCCGCCTCCCTCCCGCCTCAATAACCCTATAAGAAATAGTATTAACCCCTAATCTGCCCTCCTTAACATCGCCAACACCTAACTTCAAACATTAACCCCTAATCTGCCGACCGGAGCTCACCGCTATTCTAATAAATTTTTTAACCCCTAAAGCTAAGTCTAACCCTAACACCCCCCTAAGTTAAATATAATTTAAATCTAACGAAATAAATTAACTCTTATTATATAAATTATTCCTATTTAAAGCTAAATACTTACCTGTAAAATAAACCCTAATATAGCTACGATATAAATAATAATTATATTGTAGCTATTTTAGGATTTATATTTATTTTACAGGTAACTTTGTATTTATTTTAACCAGGTACAATAGCTATTAAATAGTTAAGAACTATTTAATAGCTAAAATAGTTAAAATAATTACAAAATCACCTGTAAAATAAATCCTAACCTAAGTTACAATTAAACCTAACACTACACTATCAATAAATTAATTAAATAAAATACCTACAATTATCTACAATTCAACCTAACACTACACTATCAATAAATTAATTAAATACAATATCTACAAATAAATACAATGAAATAAACTAACTAAAGTACAAAAAATAAAAAAGAACTAAGTTACAAAAAATAAAAAAATATTTACAAACATTAGAAAAATATTACAACAATTTTAAACTAATTACACCTACTCTAAGCCCCCTAATAAAATAACAAAGCCCCCCAAAATAAAAAAAATGCCCTACCCTATTCTAAATTAAAAAAGTTCAAAGCTCTTTTACCTTACCAGCCCTGAAAAGGGCCATTTGCGGGGCATGCCCCAAAGAATTCAGCTCTTTTGCCTGTAAAAAAAACACATACAATACCCCCCCCAACATTACAACCCACCACCCACATACCCCTAATCTAACCCAAACCCCCCTTAAATAAACCTAACACTAAGCCCCTGAAGATCTTCCTACCTTATCTTCACCATACCAGGTTCACCGATCCGTCCTCGGAAGTCTTGATCCAAGCCTCGGAAGTGTTGATCCAAGCCCAAGCGGGGGGCTGAAGAGTGACGTCCATCCTCGGGCTGAAGTCTGGATCCAAGCGGCGGCTGAAGAAATCCATCATCGGGCTGAAGTCGGAAGTCCATCATCGGGATGAAGTCTTCTATCAAGCCGCATCTTCAATCTTCTTTCTTCTGGAGCGGAGCGGAGCCATCTTCTTTCCAACCGACGCGGATCCAACCTCTTCAACCGACGCCTACTCGCCGAATGAAGGTTCCTTTAAGGGACGTCATCCAAGATGGCGTCCCTCGAATTCCGATTGGCTGATAGGATTCTATCAGCCAATCGGAATTAAGGTAGGAATATTCTGATTGGCTGATGGAATCAACCAATCAGAATCAAGTTCAATCCGATTGGCTGATCCAATCAGCCAATCAGATTGAGCTCGCATTCTATTGGCTGATCGGAACAGCCAATAGAATGCGAACTCAATCTGATTGGCTGATTGGATCAGCCAATCGGATTGAACTTGATTCTGATTGGCTGATTCCATCAGCCAATCAGAATATTCCTACCTTAATTCTGATTGGCTGATAGAATCCTATCAGCCAATCGGAATTCGAGGGACGCCATCTTGGATGACGTCCCTTAAAGGAACCTTCATTCGGCGAGTAGGCGTCGGTTGAAGAGGTTGGATCCGCGTCGGTTGGAAAGAAGATGGCTCCGCTCCAGAAGAAAGAAGATTGAAGATGCGGCTTGATAGAAGACTTCATCCCGATGATGGACTTCCGACTTCAGCCCGATGATGGATTTCTATAGCCGCCGCTTGGATCCAGACTTCAGCCCGAGGATGGACGTCACTCTTCAGCCCCCCGCTTGGGCTTGGATCAACACTTCCGAGGCTTGGATCAAGACTTCCGAGGACGGATCGGTGAACCTGGTATGGTGAAGATAAGGTAGGAAGATCTTCAGGGGCTTAGTGTTAGGTTTATTTAAGGGGGGTTTGGGTTAGATTAGCGGTATGTGGGTGGTGGGTTGTAATGTTGGGGGGGGTATTGTATGTGTTTTTTTTACAGGCAAAAGAGCTGAATTCTTTGGGGCATGCCCCGCAAATGGCCCTTTTCAGGGCTGGTAAGGTAAAAGAGCTTTGAACTTTTTTAATTTAGAATAGGGTAGGGCATTTTTTTATTTTGGGGGGCTTTGTTATTTTATTAGGGGGCTTAAAGTAGGTGTAATTAGTTTAAAATTGTTGTAATATTTTTCTAATGTTTGTAAATATTTTTTTATTTTTTGTAACTTAGTTCTTTTTTATTTTTTGTACTTTAGTTAGTTTATTTAATTGTATTTATTTGTAGGAATTGTATTTAATTTATTTATTGATAGTGTAGTGTTAGGTTTAATTGTAGATAATTGTAGGTATTTTATTTAATTAATTTATTGATAGTGTAGTGTTAGGTTTAATTGTAACTTAGGTTAGGATTTATTTTACAGGTAATTTTGTTATTATTTTAACTAGGTAACTATTAAATAGCTATTGTACCTGGTTAAAATAAATACAAAGTTGCCTGTAAAATAAATATTAATCCTAAAATAGCTACAATGTAATTATAATTTATATTGTAGCTATATTAGGGTTTATTTTACAGGTAAGTATTTAGCTTTAAATAGGAATAATTTATTTAATAAGAGTTAATTTATTTCGTTAGAATAAAATTATATTTAACTTAGGGGGGTGTTAGGGTTAGGGTTAGAATTAGCTTTAGGGGTTAAAAAATTTATTAGAGTAGCGGTGAGCTCCGATCGGCAGATTAGGGGTTAATACTTGAAGTTAGGTGTCGGCGATGTTAGGGAGGGCAGATTAGGGGTTAATACTATTTATTATAGGGTTATTGAGGCGGGAGTGAGGCGGATTAGGGGTTAATAACTTTATTATAGTAGCGGTGCGGTCCGCTCGGCAGATTAGGGGTTAATAAGTGTAGTTAGGTGGAGGCGACGTTGGGGCGGCAGATTAGGGGTTAATAAATATAATATAGGGGTCGGCGGTGTTAGGGGCAGCAGATTAGGGGTACATAGGGATAATGTAGGTGGCGGCGGTGTACGGAGCGGCAGATTAGGGGTTAAAAATAATATGCAGGGGTCAGCGATAGTGGGGGCGGCAGATTAGGGGTTAATAAGTGTAAGGCTAGGGGTGTTTAGACTCGGGGTACATGTTAGAGTGTTAGGTGCAGACGTAGGAAGTGTTTCCCCATAGGAAACAATGGGGCTGCGTTAGGAGCTGAACGCTGCTTTTTTGCAGGTGTTAGGTTTTTTTTCAGCTCAAACAGCCCCATTGTTTCCTATGGGGGAATCGTGCACGAGCACGTTTTTGAGGCTGGCCGCGTCCGTAAGCACCGCTGGTATCTAGAGTTGCAGTGGCGTTAAATTATGCTCTACGCTCCCTTTTTGGAGCCTAACGCACTGAAAACCAAGTCATTCTGTGAACTCTAAATACCAGTGGTATTTAAAAGGTGCGGGGGAAAAAAAGCCCGCGTAGCTAACGTACCCCTTTGGCCGCAAAACTCTAAATCTAGGCGTTAGTATTTTATCATAGTGAACTGTGTAACTAAAGTTCAATTTGCAATAAGAGCCCCCAAAATAAAATAATATATGATAAAAAAAATCCTCTCCACACATAGAGAGAGATTAACCCCCTAAGTCTCTGTCACATCAGTGCCTGCATCCTGCCAATGATAAATCCTTAACAAAGGATCAGTTTGTCCCAATTAAATATTGCAGCTATATTATGAGAAGTGCAAAAACTCCAGTACCTAGGAGACAAAATGCACTTACCTGCAATCTAGCTGTCCAGCAGGAAGACAGCTCACAAGGCGTGAAAGGACACAGACCTGTAGAAAAAGAAAGAACAGAGTAAACCTACTCTGGCTTTCTATACCATGCAGCATAAAAAAAGGAAAAGACCCCTCGCTCTGTAAAACTTAAACTTTATTATTTGCTTAAAGGGACACTGAACCCAAATTTTTTCTTTTGTGATTCAGATAGAGCATGCAATTTTAAGCAACTTTCTAATTAACTCCTATTATCATATTTTCTTTATTCTCTTGGTATGTTTATTTGAAAAGCAAGAATGTAAGTTTAGATGCCGGCCCATTTTGGTAAACAACCTGGGTAGTCTTTGCTGATTGGACAGCACCAATAAAAAAGTGCTGTCCATGGTTCTAAATCAAAATTTGCTAGCTCCTTAGCTTAGATGCCTTCTTTTTCAAATAAAGATAGCAAGAGAACGAAGAAAAAATGATAATAGAAGTAAATTAGAAAGTTGCTTATAATTACATGCTCTATCTGAATCATGAAAGAAAAATTTTGGGTTCAGTGTCCCTTTAAAAATCGGATAGCAGGCCATACAAAAATACAAGTAAAGGGAATAGTCTTAGCCTAATGTGTACGTTATTCCGTATTCTTAAAAAGCATAAAACAGAATCTTATTGGTTAACAGAATGCGCTAAATCTCCCTCTAATGCCTTGTTAAAGGAATATGTAAGACAGCTGAGGATTCAGATGCCGTTAAAAAACTCCAGTCATACATAGGACATATTAGTATAGAAATATTTGATTTTACAGCACGCTTTTTGTCAAAAACAGATATAGATAGTTTCCAATAATCTTTGACTTATCTATTCTGAGACAAAGCCATTACAATAGTAGCTAACAAATTGCACATGTCAAATCACAAACAATTTTATATAGTACATCTGACAATATATCATAGTATGGTGTAGACAATATAATTTATGTCCATGATACAATTAATCTAAACTTCATCTTTAATCAATACGCCAAGGAAAGTATAAGAAATAGATTGTACATATTTCATATTGCATAAGCGTATATTACTAAATACGCTTTACACAATTACAAGTGTCCTATTTGACAAATCATATAATCATAAGAAAATAAGTCCTAAGAAAATTATGTTGTGGCAAATATTAACTAGATCTGATGGTGCTGACTTAGTCCTGTTTATCTTATTATTTTACACCAATCGTATTTGTCTATGATATATTATTGGATTAAAGTAGAAAGATTTAATTGCTATTCCCATTGTAAGACTAATGACTTAGTATATAATGTTTTGGTGGAAAAATAATGGTCCCTATATTGTAAATGAGCCACTCTTGACATTTTAATATTCAAGAAATGAGAAATAAACTACTATATAATTCCCAATAGTTAATTAAATCATATCTAGAGTTGAGACCCTCTGGATGTCTAGTTCTCAATTTAAACATCCAGAAAATCTCTCTTTTGGCCAATAATTTGTCAATATTCCCACCCCTCTTGGGTAATTTAACATGTTCAATAGCACACCACTTAAGTGTACTTATCTTTCCATCATGTTTCTCCACAAAGTGGCGTACCAGAGGAGTGGTAGATCTACCCCGAGTAATGGTTGAGATGTGTTCACAAATCCAGGACTTTATGTCTCTCGAGGTGAGTCCAATAAATTGGACTCTACATGACTCAAATTTCAACATATATATAACTTGGGACGACATGCAATTCTTGCAGGTTCTGATTTGAAATTCCTCTCCAGTTCTGTAAGATGTGAAGGTATTTGTTTTTTTCTAAAAATTCACATGGGAGGCACTTTTTATGGCCACAGCCATACCATGGGCAGCAAATATGTTAGGGAAACAGAGCAAGGTCTACCTTACAAGTTCCTAACTGCTTTAAAGCCACCACTACTATACTGCAGAGATTGACGTGAACTACAGCTATACCCAAAAACTTTGCTTGTAGCGAAAAGAAATCCAATTTTCTTCAGACACCAAAACTTCACCTCCTCCATTGACAGAGGCAAAGAGAATGACTGGGGATTGTGGGTAGGGAAGTGACACGTAACAGCTTTGCTGTGGTGCTCTTTGCCTCCTCCTGTTGGCCAGGAGTGATATTCCCATTAGTAATTGATAACGTTTTGGACTCTCAATATATTAGGAAAGAAAAATCTACTACTCATTTGAAGTTCAGACTAAGGGGGCTATTTATTAATGTGCGAGTGGACATGATATGATGTAGCGTATCATGTCCACTGCACATCGATAAATGTAGACAGCATACGCTGACGGCATTTATCATAACACAAGCAGTTCAGGTGAACTGCTTGTGCAATGCCACCCCCGGCAGATTCGTAGCAGGGGGTGTCAATCAGCCCGATCGTATAGGATCAGGCGGATTGAAAACCGTAGCTTCAGAGGCAGTGGACATATTATAGAGCAGCTGTTTCCGGTGAGCCTCAAGGCTCGCGTGGAAACAGGGGCATCAAGCTCTATTCGGAGCTTGATAATTCGGCCCCTAAGTGCTTTTGCATGGTCTTGTTATCTTGCATTTGTTGATATACAAATCTACTGTGTTTACTAGTCCTTTAAGGGAACAGCTGCTCTATAATATGTCCACTGCCTCTGAAGCTACAGTCTTCAATCCGCCCGATCCTATAAGATCGGGCTGATTGACACCCCCTGCTACGAATCTGCAGGGGGCGGCATTGCACAAGCAGTTCACCAGAACTGCTTGTGTTATGATAAATGCCGTCAGTGTATGCTGTCTGCATTTATCGATGTGCAGTGGACATGATACGCTACATCGTATCATGTCCACTCGCACATTAATAAATAGGCCCCTTAGTCTGAACTTCAAATGAGTAGTAGATTTTTCTTTCCTAATATATTGAGAGTCCACAACGTCATCAATTACCAGTGGGAATATCACTCCTGGCCAACAGGAGGAGGCAAAGAGCACCACAGCAAAGCTGTTACGTGTCACTTCCCTACCCACAATCCCCAGTCATTCTCTTTGCCTCTGTCAATGGAGGAGGTGAAGTTTTGGTGTCTGAAGAAAATTGGATTTCTTTTCGCTACAAGCAAGGTTTTTGGGTATAGCTGTAGTTCACGTCAATCTCTGCAGTATAGTAGTGGTGGCTTTAAAGCAGTTAGGAACTTGTAAGGTGGGCCTTGCTCTGTTTTCCTAACATATTTGCTGCCCATGGTATGGCTGTGGCCATAAAAAGTGCCTCCCATGTGAATTTTTAGAAAAAACTAATACCTTCACACTTTACAGAACTGGAGAGGAATTTCAAATCAGAACCTGCAAGAATTGCATGTCGTCCCAAGTTATATATATGTTGAAATGTGAGTCATGTAGAGTCCAATATATTTGACTCACCTCGAGAGACATAAAGTCCCGGATTTGTGAACACATCTCAACCATTACTCGGGATAGATCTACCACTCCTCTGGTACGCCACTTTGTGGAGAAACATGATGCCAGCAGTTCACAAGCAGTTCTTGTGAACTGCTGGTGCAATATCGCCCCCTGCAGATTTGCGGCCAATTGGCCATTAGCAAGGGGTTTCAATCAACCCGATCGTATTCGATTGGGTTGATTTCTGTCCGCGGCCTCAGAACAGGCGGACAAGTTATGGATCAGCGGTTTTTAGAAACAAGGGGCATCAAGCCCCATACAGAGGTGGATAAATCAGCCCCCAAGACATCCTCAACCTTTAAATGAATTTGCTTTACAGATACAAGTGACATAGCATGCCAAAGTTAATAAATTATAACAGAATTAAAAATATACAAAGTATTTACATTATATTTACAAGATGGCCTAAAAATACCATATACTAATCCAGCATAGGTTTGTTTCTGTAAACGCAGCACATGTAAAAAACAATTTATTTCCATATGACTACAGCTAAAGGGCACTCGTATAAAAAATGGTTCCTAGTCTCTAAAATTTCTTTACACTCTTTCCTTGGGCAATGCCGATAAGAAACACTTTTAAATTTTAAGTTAGCCTGCACATACAGTTTTCCATGGAGAGCCAACCATGTCAGATCCCTCCTTTTACATGGAAGCCTATGGTGTGTTACCTTACTTAAGGCCGTCGAAAGGGCTCCTGAGGGACAATCTCTCAAACAAAGCTGCTCTTGGAAACACGATGGGGCCGAATTATCAAGCTCCGAACGGAGCTTGATGCCCTGTGTTTCTGGCGAGGTCAGGCTAAAGACCGCTGCTCGATAACCTGTCCACCTGCTCTGAGGGGGCGGACAGACATCGCCGGAAATCAACAAGAACTGCTGGTGCAATAATAAAGCGTATGCTGTCGGCATTTATCGATGTGCAGCAGACATGATTCGCAATATCGGATCATGTCCGCTCGCATCATGATAAATAGGCCCCCTTGACTAAATTAAAGAATACATTGTTTTCCTTTCAACAATACTGAATTCTTGGTATGAAATATGCCATCTAATTAACAAACGTATACATTGGTACGCACAATATGAAACCATTTTCTTGTGAAATATAACACAGGGACAGTCAAGTCCAAAATAAACTTTAATAATTCAAATAGGGCATGTCATTTTAAGCAACTTTCAAATGTACTTTTATCACCAATTTTGGTCTCTTGGTATTCTTAGTTGAAAGCTAAACCTAGGTAGGCTCATATGCTAATTTATTAGACCTTGAAGGCCGCCTCTAATCTGAATGCATTTTGACAGTTTTTCACCACTAGAGGGCGTTAGTTCATGTGTGTCATATAGATAACATTGAGTTCAAACACATAAATAGATAAAGGTCCATCATTGAAGGGAGCCTCTAGGTTTTATCCCATCCAGTCTAGAGGAGAAATCCTAGAAAAGTTTCAAAAACAGGTCGAAAGAGACCTAAATCAACTAGCTTATAGTATGAATAAGTATAAAAGAAGGAACCTTACAAAAGAAGAACAGCAAAACACTCATCAAGCTAGAAAAACGCAAATAATTAGTGATCAGGGCAGCTGACAAGGGTGGGTCAGTTGTGGTTATGGACCGATCCTACTTTGTGAATGAGGTGCTCAGGCAACTAAGTGACCCTAGACAGAATACGAAACTTACACTCAACCCCACACAACAATTTCAAAAAGATCTTGGACATTTAATTGATGATGGGAAAGAGGGAGGTTTTTTTAGATGATAAAACCAAAGATCATCTCCTGGTGGATTTCCCAGTGATTCCCATCTTCAATTTTCTGCCCAAGGTTCATAAATCTCTATCAAACGTGGTAGGCAGACCAATCATTAGTGGCATCAACTCAGTATTTGAACATCTCTCACAGTGGCTAGATGAAATACTCCAGCCTCTGGTTAAACAGCTTCCAAGTTTCTTGAGAGATACTAAACAATTACTTCTTGAGATGGAGTCTATCACGTGGGAGGGAGACTATAATTGGCTTACTATATATGTTACATCATGGTATTCCTCAATACAACATGAGAAGGGCTTAGAAGCCCTAAAAAAATTTCTACGAAGACACCAACTTTTCAGTGATGACCTGTGTAATTATATTTTACGTGCAACGTAATTTTTGTTGACCCACAATTTTTTTGCCTTTGAGGGAGAGTTTTACCTCCAAGGATGTGGGACAGCTATGGGAGCTAAATTTGCCCCATCCTACGCAAACCTATTCATGGGTAGGTGGGAGCTGTCCCACATCTTTGGAGGTGATTACCCGGATAAGGAATGCATAGTCTATTACTAAAGGTATATAGACTATCTTATTTTCATTTGGTATGGGGGTCCTTCTGAGGCAGAGAAATTTGTGGAGGGTCTCAATAAAAATGACATTGGAATAAAATTCACTTTTGAGTTTGGCACCAAAAGTATAAACTACCTGGATGTGACCTTGAAAGGGGATGATTCAGAAAAAGTGGATATTGAAATATACAGAAAGCCTATTTCAGGCAATACCCTATTACATGCTCAAAGTAACTATCCGAGAAGGGTATTTAAATCAGTAATAAGGGGCCAGTTTATACGATTAAAAAGAAATTGTACTAACAAACGCCTAGATTTAGAGTTTTGTCGGTAAAGACCCGCGTAGCTAATGCTGCTTTTTTTCTTACCGCTCCCTTTAAACAACGCTGGTATTTAGAGTTGAATGAGTGGCTGCGTTAGGCTCAGAAAAGGGCGCGTTGAGCATAATTTAACGCCACTTCAACCCTCAATACCAGCGTTGTTTACGGTAGCGGTAAGCTGGAAAAACGTGCTCGTGCACGATATCCCCATAGGAAACAATGGGGCAGTTTGGGCTTAAAAAAACACCTGCAAAAAAAGCAGCGTTAAGCTCCTAACGCAGCCCCATTTCTAAGTCTGCACCTAACACCCTAACATGAACCCCGAGTCTAAACACCCCTAACCTTACACTTATTAACCCCTAATCTGCCGACCCCGCTATCGCTGACACCTGCATTTTATTATTAACCCCTAATCTGCCGATCTGGACACCGCCGCAACCTACATTATCCCTATGAACCCCTAATCTGCTGCCCCTAACATCACCGACACCTACATTATATTTATTACCCCCTAATCTGCCCACCCAACGTCACCGCTACCTAACTACACTTATTAACCCCTAATCTGCCGACCGGACCTCACCGCCACTATAATAAATGTATTAACCCCTAAACCGCCGCACTCCCGCCTCGCAAACACTATAATAAATTTTATTAACCCCTAATCTGCCGTCCCTAACATCTCCCCACCTACCTACAATTATTGACCCCTAATCTCCCGCCCGCACCATCGCCGCTACTATAATAAAATTATTAACCCCTAAACTTAACCCTAACCCCCCCTAACATAAATATAATTTAAATTAAACTAAATAATATTCCTATAATTAAATAAATTATTCCTATTTAAAACTAAATACTTACCTAGAAAATAAACCCTAATATAGCTACACTATAAATAATAGTTACATTGTAGCTATTTTAGGATTTATATTTATTTTACAGGCAGCTTTGTATTTATTTTAACTATGTACAATAGCTATTAAATAGTAATTAACTATTTAATAGATACCTAGTTAAATTAATTAACTACCACCACTCATATCTTGTTTAATAGTAGTGTAAGTGTACATTTAAAAAAAAATGACAGGCAGAGGCAGGCCACCCCGCAGGTGCCGTCGTGGTCGTGGTGCTGTGATTCCCTTTGGCCCTAGAATAATGCCCAGTGTTCAGAGGCCACATACCATGAACTCGAAAAGTTCTGAGGACATAGTTGACTTTTTAACACAGGACACCCAATCTTCTATAGCTTCCGCTCTGAACCTTGACGCACCATCCTCCTCCAGCTTATCTTCGGGCACCTCTCAAGTTACCACTACTCGCCCGCCTGCTGCCACCACCAACACTAACACCACAGCCACTTCACTTGATCTGTCAGAGGAGTTATTTACACATCAGTTGGAAGAAATGAGTGATGCGCAACCATCATTGACAGAGGATGTAGATAACAGTGATATGTCTCAGTCAGGCAGCATTACAGACATGATGATGATGTTGTACCCGCTGCTGCTTCCTTTGTTGATTTGTCAGATACAAGTGAAGCGGTTGATGATGACGATGCGTCCGTGGATGTCACGTGGGTGCCCGCTAGAAGAGAAGAAGAACAGGGGGAAAGTTCAGATCGGGAGACAGAGAGGAGGAGGAGGAGACGAGTTGGAAGCAGGGGGAGGTGGTCGCAAGGAGCTAGTGGCACAGTCAGACAGCATGCATCGGCACCCAGGGTCAGCCAGACAGCACGCCAATCAACGCATGCTGTTGCCACCACCAGAATGCCGTCATCGCAGAGCTCAGCAGTGTGGCATTTTTTTTGTGTGTCTGCCTCTGACAACAGCGATGCCATTTGCAACCTGTGCCAAAAGAAACTGAGTCGTGGGAAGTCCAACACCCACCTAGGTACAACTGCTTTGCGAAGGCACATGATCGCACATCACAAACGCCTATGGGATCAGTAGATGAGTACAAGCAGCACACAAACTCAAAGCCGCCATCCTCCTCCTGGTCCAGCATCTTCATCCACGTCAACCACTGCTGTCCTCCTTGCCCCCTCTCAACCATCCACCACTCCGTCTCTCTTCCGGAGCATTTCCTGCTCATCTGCCCACAGTCAGGTGTCTGTCAAGGACATGTTTGAGCGTAAGAAGCCAATGTCACAAAGTCACCCCCTTGCCCGACGTCTGACAGCTGGCTTGTCTGAACTCTTAGCCCGCCAGCTTTTACCATACAAGCTGGTGGAGTCTGAGGCGTTCAAAAAATGTGTAGCTATTGGGACACCACAGTGGAAGGTACCCGGCCAAAATTTCTTTGCACAAAAGGCAATCCCCAACCTGTACTCGATTGTGCGAAAGGAAGTAATGGCATGTCTGGCACACAGTGTTGGGGCAAGGGTCCATCTGACCACTGATAGCTGGTCTGCAAAGCATGGTCAGGGCAGGTATATCACCTACACTGCGCATTGGGTAAACCTGCTGACGGCTGCCAAGCATGGAATGCGTGGCTCTGCAGAGGAGTTGGTGACACCGCCACGACTTGCAGGCAGGCCTGCTGCCACCTCCTCTACTCCTCCTACTCCATCCTCTTCCATAACCTCCTCGGCTGAGTCCTCTTCTGCTACTGCATCTTGCTCCACATCAACGGCACCCCCCCAGCTCCCCAGGTACTATTCCACATCCCGGATATGGCAGTGTCACGCCGTCTTGGGGTTGACTTGCCTGAAAGCAGAGAGTCACACCGGACCAGCACTCCTGTCCGCCCTGAACGCACAGGTGGATCAGTGGCTGACTCCGCACCAACTGGAGATCGGCAAAGTGGTTTCTGACAATGGAAGTAATTTGGTGGCGGTATTGAAATTGGGCAAGTTGACACATGTGCCGTGCATGGCACATGTGTGTAATCTGATCGTACAACGCTTTGTGCATAAGTACCCAGGCTTACAGGACGTCCTGAAGCAGGCCAGGAAGGTGTGTGGCCATTTCAGGCGTTCCTACACGGCCATGGCGCACTTTTCAGATATCCAGCGGCGAAACAACATGCCAGTGAGGTGCTTGATTTGCGACAGCCCGACACGTTGGAATTCAACACTCCTAATGTTCGACCGCCTGCTCCAACAAGAAAAAGCCGTTAATGAGAATTTGTATGACCAGGGTGCTAGGACAGCCTCTGTGGAGCTGGGAATTTTTTTGCCACATTACTGGACGCTCATGCGCAATGCCTGTAGGCTCATGCGTCCTTTTGAGGAGGTGATAAACCTAGTCAGTCGCACCGAAGGCACCATCAGCGACATCATACCATTTGTTTTCTTCCTGGAGCGTGCCCTGCGAAGAGTGCTGGATCAGGCCGTAGATGAGCGTGAAGAGGAAGAGTTGTGGTCACCATCACCACCAGAAACAGCCTTATCAGCGTCGCTTGCTGGACCAGCGGCAACGCTGGAAGAGGATTGTGAGGAAGAGGAGTCAGAGGAGGAATGTGGCTTTGAGGAGGAGGAGGAAGACCAACCACAACAGGCATCCCAGGGTGCTCGTTGTCACCTATCTGGTACCTGTGGTGTTGTACATGGCTGGGGGGAAGAAGATACCTTCAGTGAGATCACTGAGGACGAGGAACGGGACATGAGTAGCTCGGCTTCCAACCTTGTGCAAATGGGTTCTTTCATGCTGTCGTGCCTGTTGAGGGACCCTCGTATAAAAAAGCTGAAGGAGAACGACCTGTACTGGGTGTCCACGCTACTAGACCCTCGGTATAAGCATAAAGTGCCTGAAATGTTACCGAATTACCGCAAGTCGGAAAGGATGCAGCAGTTCCAAAATAAATTAAAAAGTATGCTTTACACAGCGTATAAGGGTGATGTCACAGCATAACGGGAATCTAACAGGGGAAGAGGTGAAAGTAATCCTCCGACTCCCACGACCACGCCGGCAAGGACAGGACGCTTTACAGACGTGTTGTTGATGAAGGACATGCGGAGCTTTTTAAGTCCTATGCATCGCCACAGCCCTTCCGGGTCCACCCTCAGAGAACGACTCGACCGACAGGTAGCAGACTACCTCGCCTTAACTGCAGATCTCGACACTCTGAGGAGCGATGAACCCCTTGACTACTGGGTGTGCAGGCTTGACCTGTGGCCTGTGCTATCCCAATTTGCGATAGAACTTCTGGCCTGCCCCGCTTCAAGTGTCCTGTCAGAAAGGACCTTCAGTGCAGCAGGAGGTATTGTCACTGAGAAGAGAAGTCGCCTAGGTCAAAAAAGTCTAGATTACCTCACCTTTATTAAGATGAATGAGGGATGGATCCCGAAGGGACTGACATTGGGCGATACATTCGATTAAAAAGGCCTGATGACATGAGCTATCTTGGGCTAAAAATGGTCCACACGCTGCTGTATTTTATCTTCGAATGCCGGATGACTTGCGTGACTTATCCGCCACCAACTAGGGTTCTGCCTGGGAAACAAACATCAATTTTTCTGGCCGCTGCTAAAGCAGCGGCTGCAACAATACCTAATTTTTCAGGCATGTGTACATGCCAAATTTTTCTGGCCTCTAGTGCTGCACTGTGGCTTCAAAAACCACACCACTCATATCTGGTGGCACAGTAGATTGCATGCGCAGTGCCCCAAATTTGAAGTAGGAGGACCGACCAAGCATCTTTTTCCATCTCCCAGTTCCTAAAATCCATGCCATATACACGTCCCCTGATAGGGGACTTAACAGGGATTAAACTGATCAGAATAGTACTACGTAACACACCACTCATATCTGGTGGCACAGTAGATTGCACGCGGTGCTCTGACAAAATGCAGAAGGACATTTGGCAGACGGACATTTGGCAGACGGACATTTGGCCGACAGACAGAAAGCTAAAGAATGTTCTGATTTCGGCCGAGGGCAGATACGTTCCAGAGTGCTCTGTTCTAATCAGAGCATCGGGCGCCGCAACTTCCTCTGGGAACCTTACCATGGGTCCCAGACCGCACGTCTTGTAATTCTCTGTCTTGGAAATTATCTATCTATCAAATCTATCTATTTATCTATCAAATCTATCTATCTATCTATCGTATCTATCAAATGTATCTATTGCATCTATTGATCTATTTATCTAATCTATGTATCTATTAGACATGTGCACGGCTAAAAAATTCGGTTCGTTTTCGGTTCGGATCGATTCGGACTTTTCGAATTTCGTTTCGGATCAAATCGGATTCGGCAAAATTTGAATAAATTCGTTTCGGATTTATTCGGATCCGAATAAATTCGTTTCGGATTTATTCGGATTCGGCTGAATTCGGTTCTATTCGGTTCCGAAATTCGGTATGTTTTTAGTACACTAACACCCATTTAGTACACTAAGTCACTAACACCCATAAACTACCTATGAACCACTAAACCGAGGCCCCCCCACATCGCAAACCCTATAATAACATTATTTAACCCCTAATCTGCCGATCGGATATCGCCGCAACCTACATTATAGCTATTAACCCCTAATCTGCTGTCCCTAACACCGCCGACCCCTACATTATAGTTATTAACCCCTAATCTGCCCCCCCCCCAACGTTGCCGCAATCTAACTACAAGTATTAACCCCTAATCTGCCGACCCGATATCGCCGCCGCCTACATTATAGCTATTAACCCCTAATCTGCTGTCCCTAACACCGCCGACCCCTACATTATAGTTATTAACCCCTAATCTGCCCCCCCCAACGTCGCCGCAATCTAACTACAAGTATTAACCCCTAATCTGCCGACCCGATATCGCCGCCGCCTACATTATAGCTATTAACCACTAATCTGCTGTCCCTAACACCGCCGACCCCTACATTATAGTTATTAACCCCTAATCTGCCCCCCCCAACGTCGCCGCAATCTAACTACAAGTATTAACCCCTAATCTGTCGACCCGATATCGCCACAGCCTACATTATAGCTATTAACCCCTAATCTGCTGTCCCTAACACCGCCGACCCCTACATTATAGTTATTAACCCCTAATCTGCCTCCCCCCAACGTCGCCGCAATCTAACTACAAGTATTAACCCCTAATCTGCCGACCGCAAATCGCCGCCACTATAATAAATGTATTAACCCCTAAACCGCCGCACTCCCGCCTCGCAAACACTATAATACATTTTATTAACCCCTAATCTGCCCTCCCTAACATCGCCGCCACCTACCTACAATTATTAACCCCTAATCTCCCGCCCCCAACGTCGCCGCTACTATAATAAGGTTATTAACCCCTAAACCTAAGTCTAACCCTAACACTAACACCCCCTAACTTAAATATAATTTAAATAAAACGAAATAAGTTTACTATAGTTAAATAAATGAATCCTATTTGAAACTAAAGACTTACCTGTAAAATAAACCCTAATATAGCTACAATATAACTAATAGTTACATTGTAGCTATTTTAGGATTTATTTTTATTTTACAGGCAACTTTGTATTTATTTTAACTAGGTACAATAGTTATTAAATAGTTAATAACTATTTAATAACTACCTAGCTAAAATAAATACAAATTTACCTGTAAAATAAATCCTAACCTAAGTTACAATTACACCTAACACTACACTATCATTAAATTAACTAAATAAATGAATCATATATAAAACAAAATACTTACCTGTAAAATAAACCCTAATATAGCTGCAATATAACTAATAGTTACATTGTAGCTATTTTAGCATTTATATTTATTTTACAGGCAACTTTGTATTTATTTTAACTAGGTACAAAAGCTATTAAATAGTTATTGACTAATTAATAGCTACCTAGTTAAAATAATTACAAAATTACCTGTAAAATAAATCCTAACCTAAGTTACAATTAAACCTAACACTACACTATCATTAAATAAATTAACTACAAGTACCTACAATTATCTACAATTAAATAAACTAAAGTACAAAAAACCCCCACTAAATTACAAAAACAAACAAACACTAAATTACAAAAAATAAAAAAATATTACGAGAATTTTAAACTAATTACACCTAATCTAAGCCCCCTAATAAAATAACAAAGCCCCCCAAAATAAAAAAAATGCCCTAACCTATACTAAATTACAAAAGTTAACAGCTCTATTACCTTACCAGCCCTGAACAGGGCCCTTTGTGGGGCATGCCCCAAAGAAAACAGCTCTTTTGCCTGTAAAAAAAAAACACAATCCCCCCCCCACATTACAACCCACCACCCACATACCCCTACTCTAACCCAAACCCCCCTTAAATAAACCTAACACTACCCCCCTGAAGATCTCCCTACCTTGAGTCGTGTTCACCCAGCCGGGCCAAAGTCTTCATCCGATGGGGCAGAAGAGGACATCCAGACCGGCAGAAGTCTTCATCCAAGCGGGGCAAGAAGAGGTCTTCCATCCATCAGAAAAGTACAAAAAAACAAACAAACACTAAATTAGCAAAAATAATAAAATATTACAATAATTTTAAACTAATTACACCTAATCTAAGCCCCCTACTAGCTATTAATATAGCTACAATATAACTAATAGTTACATTGTAGCTATTTTAGGATTTATATTTATTTTACAGGCAACTTTGTATTTATTTTAACTAGGTACAATAGCTATTAAATAGTTAATAACTATTTAATAACTACCTAGCTAAAATAAATACAAATTTACCTGTAAAATAAACCCTAACCTAAGTTACAATTACACCTAACACTACACTGTCATTAAATTAACTAAATAAATTAATCCTATATAAAACTAAATACTTACCTGTAAAATAAACCCTAATATAGCTACAATATAACTAATAGTTACATTGTAGCTATTTTAGCATTTATATTTATTTTACAGGCAACTTTGTATTTATTTTAACTAGGTACAATAGCTATTAAATAGATATTTACTGTTTAATAGCTACCTAGTTAAAATAATTACAAAATTACCTGTAAAATAAATCCTAACCTAAGTTACTATTAAACCTAACACTACACTATCATTAAATAAATTAACTACAAGTACCTACAATTAAATACAATGAAATAAACTAAACTAAAGTACAAAAAAAACAAACACTAAATTACAAAAAATAAAAAAAATTACAAGAATTTTAAACTAATTACACCTAATCTAAGCCCCCTAATAAAATAACAAAGCCCCCCAAAATAAAAAAATGCCCTACCCTATACTAAATTACAAAAGTAATCAGCTCTATTACCTTACCAGCCCTTAAAAGGGCCCTTTGCGGGGCATGCCCCAAAGAAAACAGCTCTTTTGCCTGTAAAAAAAAAACACAATACCCCCCCCACATTACAACCCACCACCCACATACCCCTAATCTAACCCAAACCCCCCTTAAATAAACCTAACACTACCCCCCTGAAGATCTCCCTACCGTGTCTTCACCCAGCGGGCCGAAGTCTTCATCCGATGGGGCAGAAGAGGACATCCAGACCGGCAGAAGTCTTCATCCAAGCGGGGCAAGAAGAGGTCTTCCATCCATCAGAAGTCTTGATCCAGGCAGCATCTTCTCTGTTCATCCATCCGGAGCGGAGCGGCAGCATCCTGAAGACATCCCACGCAGAGCATCCTCTTCTTTCTTGATCCGACAACTAAGTGACTGTACCTTTAAGTGACGTCATCCAAGATGGCGTCCCTTGAATTCCGATTGGCTGATAGGATTCTATCAGCCAATCGGAATTAAGGTAGGAAAAATCTGATTGGCTGATTCAATCAGCCAATCAGATTCAAGTTCAATCCGATTGGCTGATCCAATCAGCCAATCAGATTGAGCTCGCATTCTATTGGCTGATCGTAACAGCCAATAGAATGCGAGGTCAATCTGATTGGCTGATTCCATCAGCCAATCGGATTGAACTTGAATCTGATTGGCTGATTGAATCAGCCAATCAGATTTTTCCTACCTTAATTCCGATTGGCTGATAGAATCCTATCAGCCAATCGGAATTCAAGGGACGCCATCTTGGATGACGTCACTTAAAGGTACAGTCACTTAGTCGTCGGATCAAGAAAGAAGAGGATGCTCTGCGTGGGATGTCTTCAGGATGCTGCCTGATGGATGAACAGAGAAGATGCCGCCTGGATGAAGACTTCTGATGGATGGAAGACCTCTTCTTGCCCCGCTTGGATGAAGACTTCTGCCGGTCTGGATGTCCTCTTCTGCCCGATCGGATGAAGACTTCGGCCCGCTGGGTGAAGACACGGTAGAGAGATCTTCAGGGGGGTAGTGTTAGGTTTATTTAAGGGGGGTTTGGGTTAGAGTAGGGGTATGTGGGTGGTGGGTTGTAATGTGGGGGGGGGTATTGTGTTTTTTTTTACAGGCAAAAGAGCTGTTTTCTTTGGGGCATGCCCCCGCAAAAGGCCCTTTTAAGGGCTGGTAAGGTAATAGAGCTGATTACTTTTGTAATTTAGTATAGGGTAGGGCATTTTTTTATTTTGGGGGCCTTTGTTATTTTATTAGGGGGCTTAGATTAGGTGTAATTAGTTTAAAATTCTTGTAATTTTTTTTATTTTTTGTAATTTAGTGTTTGTTTTTTGTACTTTAGTTTAGTTTATTTCATTGTATTTAATTGTAGGTACTTGTAGTTAATTTATTTAATGATAGTGTAGTGTTAGGTTTAATAGTAACTTAGATTAGGATTTATTTTACAGGTAATTTTGTAATTATTTTAACTAGGTAGCTATTAAACAGTAAATATCTATTTAATAGCTATTGTACCTAGTTAAAATAAATACAAAGTTGCCTGTAAAATAAATATAAATGCAAAAATAGCTACAATGTAACTATTAGTTATATTGTAGCTATATTAGGGTTTATTTTACAGGTAAGTATTTAGTTTTATATAGGATTAATTTATTTAGTTAATTTAATGACAGTGTAGTGTTAGGTGTAATTGTAACTTAGGTTAGGGTTTATTTTACAGGTAAATTTGTATTTATTTTAGCTAGGTGGTTATTAAATAGTTATTAACTATTTAATAGCTATTGTACCTAGTTAAAATAAATACAAAGTTGCCTGTAAAATAAATATAAATCCTAAAATAGCTACAATGTAATTATTAGTTATATTGTAGCTATATTAATAGCTAGTAGGGGGCTTAGATTAGGTGTAATTAGTTTAAAATTATTGTAATATTTTATTATTTTTGCTAATTTAGTGTTTGTTTGTTTTTTTGTACTTTTCTGATGGATGGAAGACCTCTTCTTGCCCCGCTTGGATGAAGACTTCTGCCGGTCTGGATGTCCTCTTCTGCCCCATCGGATGAAGACTTCGGCCCGGCTGGGTGAACACGACTCAAGGTAGGGAGATCTTCAGGGGGGTAGTGTTAGGTTTATTTAAGGGGGGTTTGGGTTAGAGTAGGGGTATGTGGGTGGTGGGTTGTAATGTGGGGGGGGGATTGTGTGTTTTTTTTACAGGCAAAAGAGCTGTTTTCTTTGGGGCATGCCCCGCAAAGGGCCCTGTTCAGGGCTGGTAAGGTAATAGAGCTGTTAACTTTTGTAATTTAGTATAGGGTAGGGCATTTTTTTATTTTGGGGGGCTTTGTTATTTTATTAGGGGGCTTAGATTAGGTGTAATTAGTTTAAAATTCTTGTAATATTTTTTTATTTTTTGTAATTTAGTGGGGGGGTTTTTGTACTTTAGTTTAGTTTTTTTAATTGTATTTAATTGTAGGTACTTGTAGTTAATTTATTTAATGATAGTGTAGTGTTAGGTTTAATTGTAACTTAGGTTAGGATTTATTTTACAGGTAATTTTGTAATTATTTTAACTAGGTAGCTATTAAATAGTCAATATCTATTTAATAGCTATTGAACCTAGTTAAAATGAATACAAAGTTGCCTGTACAATAAATATAAATGCTAAAATAGCTACAATGTAACTATTAGTTATATTGCAGCTATATTAGGGTTTATTTTACAGGTAAGTCTTTAGTTTTATATAGGATTCATTTATTTAGTTAATTTAATGATAGTGTAGTGTTAGGTGTAATTGTAACTTAGGTTATGATTTATTTTACAGGTAAATTTGTATTTATTTTAGCTAGGTAGTTATTAAATAGTTATTAACTATTTAATAACTATTGTACCTAGTTAAAATAAATACAAAGTTGCCTGTAAAATACATATAAATCCTAAAATAGCTACAATGTAACTATTAGTTATATTGCAGCTATATTAGGGTTTATTTTACAGGTAAGTCTATAGTTTTATATAGGATTCATTTATTTAGTTAATTTAATGATAGTGTAGTGTTAGGTGTAATTGTAACTTAGGTTATGATTTATTTTACAGGTAAATTTGTATTTATTTTAGCTAGGTAGTTATTAAATAGTTATTAACTATTTAATAACTATTGTACCTAGTTAAAATAAATACAAAGTTGCCTGTAAAATACATATAAATCCTAAAATAGCTACAATGTAACTATTAGTTATATTGAAGCTATATTAATAGCTAGTAGGGGGCTTAGATTAGGTGTAATTAGTTTAAAATTATTGTAATATTTTATTATTTTTGGTAATTTAGTGTTTGTTTGTATTTTGGTACTTGTATGATGGATGGAAGACCTCTTCTTGCCCCGCTTGGATGAAGACTTCTGCCGGTCTGGATGTCCTCTTCTGCCCCATCGAATGAAGACTTCGGCCCGGCTGGGTGAACACGACTCAAGGTAGGGAGATCTTCAGGGGGGTAGTGTTAGGTTTATATTTAAGGGGGGTTTGGGTTAGAGTAGGGGTATGTGGGTGGTGGGTTGTAATGTGGGGGGGGGATTGTGTTTTTTTTTTACAGGCAAAAGAGCTGTTTTCTTTGGGGCATGCCCCGCAAAGGGCCCTGTTCAGGGCTGGTAAGGTAATAGAGCTGTTAACTTTTGTAATTTAGTATTGGGTAGGGCATTTTTTTTATTTTGGGGGGCTTTGTTATTTTATTAGGGGGCTTAGATTAGGTGTAATTAGTTTAAAATTCTTGTAATATTTTTTTATTTTTTGTAATTTAGTGGTTTTTTATTTTTTGTAATTTAGTGGGGGGTTTTTGTACTTTAGTTTATTTAATTGTAGATAATTGTAGGTACTTGTAGTTAATTTATTTAATGATAGTGTAGTGTTAGGTTTAATTGTAACTTAGGTTAGGATTTATTTTACAGGTAATTTTGTAATTATTTTAACTAGGTAGCTATTAATTAGTCAATAACTATTTAATAGCTATTGTACCTAGTTAAAATAAATACAAAGTTGCCTGTAAAATAAATATAAATGCTAAAATAGCTACAATGTAACTATTAGTTATATTGCAGCTATATTAGGGTTTATTTTACAGGTAAGTATTTAGTTTTAAATATGATTCATTTATTTAATTAATTAAATGATAGTGTAGTGTTAGGTGTAATTGTAACTTAGGTTAGGATTTATTTTACAGGTAAATTTGTATTTATTTTAGCTAGGTAGTTATTAAATAGTTATTAACTATTTAATAACTATTGTACCTAGTTAAAATAAATACAAAGTTGCCTGTAAAATAAAAATAAATCCTAAAATAGCTACAATGTAACTATTAGTTATATTGTAGCTATATTAGGGTTTATTTTACAGGTAAGTCTTTAGTTTTAAATAGGATTCATTTATTTAACTATAGTAAACTTATTTCGTTTTATTTAAATTATATTTAAGTTAGGGGGTGTTAGTGTTAGGGTTAGACTTAGGTTTAGGGGTTAATAACCTTATTATAGTAGCGGCGACGTTGGGGGCGGGAGATTAGGAGATAATAATTGTAGGTAGGTGGCGGCGATGTTAGGGAGGGCAGATTAGGGGTTAATAAAATGTATTATAGTGTTTGCGAGGCGCGAGTGCGGCGGTTTAGGGGTTAATACATTTATTATAGTTGCGGCGATTTGCGGTCGGCAGATTAGGGGTTAATACTTGTAGTTAGATTGCGGCGACGTTGGGGGGGCAGATTAGGGGTTAATAACTATAATGTAGGGGTCGGCGGTGTTAGGGACACCAGATTAGGGGTTAATAGCTATAATGTAGGCGGCGGCGATATCGGGTCAGCAGATTAGGGGTTAATACTTGTAGTTAGATTGCGGCGACGTTGGGGGGGGCAGATTAGGGGTTAATAACTATAATGTAGGGGTCGGCGGTGTTAGGGACAGCAGATTAGGGGTTAATAGCTATAATGTAGGCGGCGGCGATATCGGGTCGGCAGATTAGGGGTTAATACTTGTAGTTAGATTGCGGCGACGTTGGGGGGGGCAGATTAGGGGTTAATAACTATAATGTAGGGGTCGGCGGTGTTAGGGACAGCAGATTAGGGGTTAATAGCTATAATGTAGGCGGCGGTGATATCGGGTCGGCAGATTAGGGGTTAATACTTGTAGTTAGATTGCAGCGATGTTGGGGGGGGCAGATTAGGGGTTAATAACTATAATGTAGGGGTCGGCGGTGTTAGGGACAGCAGATTAGGGGTTAATAGCTATAATGTAGGTGGCGGCGATATTCGGTCGGCAAATTAGGGGTTAATAAAATAATGCAGGTGTCAGCGATAGCGGGGGCGGCAGATTAGGGGTTAATAAGTGTTAGATTAGGGGTGTTTAGAGACTCGGGGAACATGTTAGGGTGTTAGGTGCAGACTTGGGCCTAGATTTAGAGTTCGGCGGTAGCCGTCAAAACCAGCGTTAGAGGCTCCTAACGCTGGTTTTGGCCGCCCGCTGGTATTTGGAGTCAGTGATTAAAGGGTCTAACGCTCACTTTTCAGCCGCGACTTTTCCATACCGCAGATCCCCCTACGCCATTTGCGTAGCCTATCTTTTCAATGGGATCTTTCTAACGCTGGTATTTAGAGTCGTTTCTGCAGTGAGCGTTAGAGCTCTAACGACAAAATTCCAGCCGCCTGAAAATAGCAGGAGTTAAGAGCTTTCTGGCTAACGCCGGTTTATAAAGCTCTTAACTACTGTACCCTAAAGTACACTAACACCCATCAACTACCTATGTACCCCTAAACCGAGCTCCCCCCACATCGCCGCCACTCGATTAAAATTTTTAACCCCTAATCTGCCGACCGCCACCTACGTTATACTTATGTACCCCTAATCTGCTGCCCCTAACCCCGCCGACCCCCATATTATATTTATTAACCGCTAACTTGCCCCCCACAACGTCGCCGCAAGCTACTTAAAATAATTAACCCCTAATCTTCCGACCGCAAATCGCCGCCACCTACGTTATCCCTATGTACCCCTAATCTGCTGCCCCTAACATCGCCGACCCCTATGTTATATTTATTAACCCCTAATCTGCCCCCCACAACGTCGCCGACACCTGCCTACACTTATTAACCCCTAATCTGCCGAGCGGACCTGAGCGCTACTATAATAAAGTTATTAACCCCTAATCCGCCTCACTAACCCTATCATAAATAGTATTAACCCCTAATCTGCCCTCCCTAACATCGCCGACACCTACCTTCAATTATTAACCCCTAATCTGCCGACCGGAGCTCACCGCTATTCTAATAAATTGATTAACCCCTAAAGCTAAGTCTAACCCTAACACTAACACCCCCCTAACTTAAATATAATTTTTATCTAACGAAATAAATTAACTCTTATTAAATAAATAATTCCTATTTAAAGCTAAATACTTACCTGTAAAATACATCCTAATATAGCTACAATATAAATTATAATTATATTATAGCTATTTTAGGATTAATATTTATTTTACAGGCAACTTTGTAATTATTTTAACCAGGTACAATAGCTATTAAATAGTTAAGAACTATTTAATAGTTACCTAGTTAAAATAATAACAAATTTACCTGTAAAATAAATCCTAACCTAAGATATAATTAAACCTAACACTACCCTATCAATAAAATAATTAAATAAACTACCTACAATTACCTACAATTAACCTAACACTACACTATCAATAAATTAATTAAACACAATTGCTAAAAATAAATACAATTAAATAAACTATCTAAAGTACAAAAAATAAAAAAGAGCTAAGTTACAGAAAATAAAAAAATATTTACAAACATAAGAAAAATATTACAACAATTTTAAACTAATTACACCTACTCTAAGCCCCCTAATAAAATAACAAAGCCCCCCAAAATAAAAAATTCCCTACCCTATTCTAAAATACAAAAATTACAAGCTCTTTTACCTTACCAGCCCTGAACAGGGCCCTTTGCGGGGCATGCCCCAAGAATTTCAGCTCTTTTGCCTGTAAAAAAAAACATACAATACCCCCCCCCCAACATTACAACCCACCACCCACATACCCCTAATCTAACCCAAACCCCCCTTAAATAAACCTAACACTAATCCCCTGAAGATCTTCCTACCTTGTCTTCACCATCCAGGTATCACCGATCCGTCCTGGCTCCAAGATCTTCATCCAACCCAAGCGGGGGTTGGCGATCCATAATCCGGTGCTCCAAAGTCTTCCTCCTATCCGGCAAGAAGAGGACATCCGGACCGGCAAACATCTTCTCCAAGCGGCATCTTCTATGTTCTTCCATCCGATGACGACCGGCTCCATCTTGAAGACCTCCAGCGCGGATCCATCCTCTTCTTCCGACGACTAGACGACGAATGACGGTTCCTTTAAGGGACGTCATCCAAGATGGCGTCCCTCGAATTCCGATTGGCTGATAGGATTCTATCAGCCAATCGGAATTAAGGTAGGAATTTTCTGATTGGCTGATGGAATCAGCCAATCAGAATCAAGTTCAATCCGATTGGCTGATCCAATCAGCCAATCAGATTGAGCTCGCATTCTATTGGCTGTTCCGATCAGCCAATAGAATGCGAGCTCAATCTGATTGGCTGATTGGATCGGCCAATCGGATTGAACTATATTCTGATTGGCTGATTCCATCAGCCAATCAGATTTTTCCTACCTTAATTCCGATTGGCTGATAGAATCCTATCAGCCAATCGGAATTCGAGGGACGCCATCTTGGATGACGTCCCTTAAAGGAACCGTCATTCGTCGTCTAGTCGTCGGAAGAAGAGGATGGATCCGCGCTGGAGGTCTTCAAGATGGAGCCGGTCGTCATCGGATGGAAGAACATAGAAGATGCCGCTTGGAGAAGATGTTTGCCGGTCCGGATGTCCTCTTCTTGCCGGATAGGAGGAAGACTTTGGAGCACCGGATTATGGATCGCCAACCCCCGCTTGGGTTGGATGAAGATCTTGGAGCCAGGACGGATCGGTGATACCTGGATGGTGAAGACAAGGTAGGAAGATCTTCAGGGGATTAGTGTTAGGTTTATTTAAGGGGGGTTTGGGTTAGATTAGGGGTATGTGGGTGGTGGGTTGTAATGTTGGGGGGGGGGGTATTGTATGTTTTTTTTTACAGGCAAAAGAGCTGAAATTCTTGGGGCATGCCCCGCAAAGGGCCCTGTTCAGGGCTGGTAAGGTAAAAGAGCTTGTAATTTTTGTATTTTAGAATAGGGTAGGGAATTTTTTATTTTGGGGGGCTTTGTTATTTTATTAGGGGGCTTAGAGTAGGTGTAATTAGTTTAAAATTGTTGTAATATTTTTCTTATGTTTGTAAATATTTTTTTATTTTCTGTAACTTAGCTCTTTTTTATTTTTTGTACTTTAGATAGTTTATTTAATTGTATTTATTTGTAGCAATTGTGTTTAATTAATTTATTGATAGTGTAGTGTTAGGTTAATTGTAGGTAATTGTAGGTAGTTTATTTAATTATTTTATTGATAGGGTAGTGTTAGGTTTAATTATATCTTAGGTTAGGATTTATTTTACAGGTAAATTTGTTATTATTTTAACTAGGTAACTATTAAATAGTTCTTAACTATTTAATAGCTATTGTACCTGGTTAAAATAATTACAAAGTTGCCTGTAAAATAAATATTAATCCTAAAATAGCTATAATATAATTATAATTTATATTGTAGCTATATTAGGATGTATTTTACAGGTAAGTATTTAGCTTTAAATAGGAATAATTTATTTAATAAGAGTTAATTTATTTCGTTAGATAAAAATTATATTTAACTTAGGGGGGTGTTAGTGTTAGGGTTAGACTTAGCTTTAGGGGTTAATACATTTATTAGAATAGCGGTGATCTCCGGTCGGCAGATTAGGGGTTAATAATTGAAGGTAGGTGTCGGCGATGTTAGGGAGGGCAGATTAGGGGTTAATACTATTTATGATAGGGTTAGTGAGGCGGATTAGGGGTTAATAACTTTATTATAGTAGCGCTCAGGTCCGCTCGGCAGATTAGGGGTTAATAAGTGTAGGCAGGTGTCGGCGACGTTGTGGGGGGCAGATTAGGGGTTAATAAATATAACATAGGGGTCGGCGATGTTAGGGCAGCAGATTAGGGGTACATAGGGATAACGTAGGTGGCGGCGGTTTACGGAGCGGCAGATTAGGGGTTAAAAGTGTAATGCAGGGGTCAGCGATAGCGGGGGCGGCAGATTAGGGGTTAATAAGTGTAAGGTTAGGGGTGTTTAGACTCGGGGTACATGTTAGAGTGTTAGGTGCAGACGTAGGAAGTGTTTCCCCATAGGAAACAATGGGGCTGCGTTAGGAGCTGAACGCTGCTTTTTTGCAGGTGTTAGGTTTTTTTTCAGCTCAAACAGCCCCATTGTTTCCTATGGGAGAATCGTGCACGAGCACGTTTTTGAGGCCGGCCGCGTCCGTAAGCAGCTCTGGTATCGAGAGTTGCATTTGCGGTAAAAATGCTCTACGCTCCTTTTTTGGAGCCTAACGCATCATTTGTTTTAACTCTCGATACCAGAGTTAAATTTATGGTGCGGCCAGAAAAAAGCCCGCGGAGCGTTAACAGCCCTTTTACCGCCGAACTCTAAATCTAGGCCTTAGTGTTTCCCCATAGGAAACAATGGGGCTGCGGTGTTAGTTTTTTTTCAGCCGAAACTCCCATTGTTTCCTATGGGGAAATGCCGAATTTTACCGAGCTAATTCGGATTTATTCGGAGATACGGCAGCTATTTCGGATTCATTCGGTAGATTCGGAAGTATTTTAATTCGGAAATCCGAATCGATCCGAATCTCCGAATTTACCGAATTTACAGAATTTCCGAATTAATCCGAACGAACCGCACATGTCTAGTATCTATCTATCTATCAAATCTATCTATCTCGTGGCCGGACTGTTATCTGACAGCCACTTGTGTTTCAGCCATGCCATATACATATCCATGCCATATACACGTCCCCTGATAGGGGACGTAACAGGGATTAAACTGATCAGAATAGTACTACTTAACACACCACTCATATCTGGTGGCACAGTAGATTGCACGCGCAGTGCCCCAAATTTGAAGTAGGAGGACCGACCAAGCATCAATTTCCATCTCCCGGTTCCTAAAATCCATGCCATATACACGTCCCCTGATAGGGGACATAACAGGGATTACACTGATAGGAATAGTACTACTTAACACACCTTATAATAATGCAGAGAGAGGCAACGCAGAGAGAGGAGTCTGAAGCAGAGGAGTCAGAGGAGGAAGGTGGCTTTGAGGAGGTGGAAGACCAAACACAGCAGGCGTCCCAGGGGGCTTGTTGTCACCTTTCGGGGACCCTTGGTGTTGTACGTGGCTGGGTGTAGGAAGAGACCTTCAATGACATCAGTGAGGACAAGGAACGGGACATGGCTAGCTTGGTATCCAACCTTGTGCAAATGGGGAGTTTGCAGTTGTGCAAATGGACTGTTTGCAGTTTGTTTGCGGTGCGTTAAAGGGACAGTCTAGGCCAAAATAAACTTTCATAATTCAGATAGAGCATGTAATTTTAAACAATTTTCAAATTTACTTTTATCACCAATTTTGCTTTGTTCTCTTGGTATTCTTAGTTGAAAGCTTAACCTAGGAGGTTCATATGCTAATTTCTTAGACCTTGAAGCCCACCTCTTTCAGATTGCATTTTAACAGTTTTTCACCACTAGAGGGTGTTAGTTCACGTATTTCATATAGATAACACTGTGCTCGTGCACGAGAAGTTATCTGGGAGCAGGCACTGATTGGCTAGACTGCAAGTCTGTCAAAAGAACTGAAAAAAGGGGCAGTTTGCAGAGGCTTAGATACAATATAATCACAGAGGTTAAAAGTATATTATTATAAATGTGTTAGTTATGCAAAACTGGGAAATGGGTAATAAAGGGATTATCTATCTTTTAAAACAATAAAAATTCTGGTGTAGACTGTCCCTTTAAACGGGGAGTTTGGTCTGTCACTGTGAAGCGGGCGTAACCCTTACACTACCTGATCGATACAACATCATACCTGATGTTTTAAAGCACGTTATTCCAAACAATTTAGCAATGTTAGGTGATTTATGCCCTTTATGGCTTAAAAACAGACTCTGCATCAACTATGTCATTTTCCATGGGAGTTTTGCCATGGATCCCCCTCCGGCATGCCACAGTCCAGGTGTTAGTCCCCTTGAAACAACTTTTCCATCACTATTGTGGCCAGAAAGAGTCCCTGTGGGTTTTAAAATTCGCCTGCCTATTGAAGTCTATGGCGGTTCGCCCGGTTCGCCCGTTCGCGAACAGTTGCGGAAGTTCGTGTCCGCCATTCGCAAACGCAAATTTTTAGGTTCGCAACATCACTATTAGTAATAGGTTGTTACGTCCCCTTTTTTTAAAAAAAATCCATCTAGGGCTTTGTATTCTTGAAGTTGGTAATGAGTTCACTCCTTCGATGTAATGTTCCCATAATGTCCATATAGGTTATAAGATTCAGTATATATTAAGCTGCTGAGTACATAGGTACAGGAGAGTGAATGTTATGGTAACTTGCCTGGTGTGTGTCTTATCCAATGAATGGTGGGAGTCACTTCCGTGTCCCCCTCATTCATATCAACATTGTTGGTTGGGAAAACTACCCCCCATGGGGCCTGTGTCCCCATCACCCGGTGATTAGGTGCACTCTACCTTTTCGGCGTACCCTAGACCGTATCTCCAACCTATATCAGCGCCTTAAAATCTGGTGCCGAATTCAGTCCCCCTGGGTGCACCGTCCCTAGCCTGTACATCCATTCTGCCTCTCTTCTGAGTAGGGCTTTATTTCGATCACCTCCTCTTTCCAACGGGGGAATATGGTCTATCAGAATATACCTTATGGTGGATACTTGATGTGACCTCTGTGTGCAGTGTCTGGCCACTGGTTGGTCGGATTCCCCTGTGTTGAGTGCCAAGCGTATAGCCCGCCTGTGATTGGCCATCCTTTCGCAGAGTGTACCGGTGGTTTTTCCAATGTAGAACCGGGCACATGGGCAGAAGAGTAGGTATATTACGAACGTGGTGTTGCAGGACAGAGAATGCTTGATGTTATATACCTGGTTGGTATGTGGGTGATGAAATGTTTTGGTGGCTATTAGGCCATTGCAGGTAGTGCAGCCTAAGCATCGGTATGAGCCTTTGATGTTAGTATGTTTCTTATTGGTATAACTCTGTTTGGGATCAGTTTTCACCAAGAGGTCTTGGAGGTTGGTGCCTCTCCGGTATGCTATCATTGGAGTAAGGTTGTGTGCAAACCTCAGTTTAGGGTCTGATTGGACCACTGGCCAGTGTTTCTTCAGTATATTACCAGCTTCAGTGGTATTAGGTGAGAAGGTAGTTGCCATTATGAGCCTACTTGATTGTTGGATTGAGTCTTCTTTGTATATAAGAGCCTCTTGTGTGTAGGGTAGTACCTCTTGGAGGATTTCATCAACAATCCATTTATTGTACCCCCGCTGTAGGAACTTGTCCCTCATGTGCTGTAACTGGGAGACCCCTGTTGCTTTACTTGAATTATTGCGTATTACCCGTATCATTTGCGATTTAATAATACCTTTAAGTAGTGCTGGCGGTTGGCAGCTGTTTGCATACAGTATAGAGTTCCTATCGGTAGACTTATGATATAGTGTGGTACCTAATGACCTTTCTTGCGTGTAAATATTAAGGTCCAGGAAGTGTATTTCTGTTTCATTATATGTGATCTTAAACCTCACCGGTGTTGCTGTGTTGTTAAGGTGCTCAAACCATTCAAGTAATGTTTGTTGTCCCCCCCGCCAGATAAGAAAAACATAATCTATGTATCTTACATAGAATGTAATTGATGATGTGTCTGTACTCCAAAGGAACTGTTTTTCGAAATGGGACATATAGACATTGGCGTATGATGGGGCCATATTAGACCCCATCGCCGTGCCTGTATATATATATATATACACACACACACACATTTATATATATATATATATATATATATACACACATATATAAAATTATATATATACATATATAAAATTTTATATATATATATATATATCCTATATAATAAAAGGCCAAGTGTGTTTGTCCGAAGCTGTCATGCGCAGTAGAAACTGCGCGCGAGGACAAACACACCTGGCCTTCCGACTGACCTGGAGTCAGAGTCAGCGTGTGGTGGAGTGGGCATGGCCGGGGCGGGTGTGTCGTGGGCGTGGCCGGACGTGATGTGGGCGCTGTTTTTTCGGCGTGGCCGATGCGGCATGGGCGTGGTCGGGTGTGTGTGGCGTGGGTGTGGCCAGGCGTGGCCGACTGCCGAGACATCGCAGACAGAGAGCAGAAGAGGGGGGAGAGACAGCACAAAAGAGAGGGGAGAGAAACAGCACACAAGAGAGGGGGGAGAGACAGCACAAAAGAGATGGGGGAGAGAGACAGCACAAAAGAGAGGAGGAGAGAGAC